>NC_056728.1:256525685-256760685 GCF_019279795.1 Protopterus annectens
TAACAAAGTTTGCAGATGACTGCAAACTGGGAGCCATTATTGAATCCCCAAATGATGTGGATACTCTACAAAAGGGCCTTACAGAAACAGATGCTTGGTGCCAGAGCCATGGGCTCAAGCTCAATGCCAAGAAATGTACTGTTATCCCCTTTGGGAAAAAACATGTAACCATGAATTACCATATAGGTGGCAGTACACTAAACACAGAAAGTGTGATAAGAGACTTAGGGACACAGGTGGACAGTGGTCTCACCTTCGATAACCACATCGCCACAACAGTCAGGAAATCCTTCTATGTGGCACACCTCATCACAAAGGGCTTTTCATCCAGAAAAAAGGAGGTCATTGTCCCACTGTACTCATCCCTCATTAGACCCATTATAGAATACAATGCCCTATTTGGTATGTACCTCTCAAGACATCTGCAACAACTGGAAAGGCCTCAGAAATACCTCACTAAAAGAATCACAGGCCTAAAGCAGATGCCCTATGCTGACCGCCTTAAAAACTCCAGCTATACTCTGTCGCATATCGCCTACTCAGAGGCGATCTCTGCTTAACATACAAGGCCATGTCAACCCCAGAGCTGTTGGACATGCTACACTTAAAGAAATCCCAATCCCTCAGAGCTACACGCTCCAGGGATCTAAACCTTGTCATCACAATAAACAAAACATGTTGGAGGGATAGGTTCCTGACCCAGAGACTCCCCAGACTCTGGAATAGATTGCCCATACATGTCAAGCAGAGTGCCTCTTTGGACCTCTTCAAGAGGAACCTTGACGATTGGATGGGAGAAAGGAAATTCACCCCAGGGATCACGTCAGTCGCCCTGCTAGACAGGGGTCCAGGAAAGTAAAGAATGTGGGAAGAAATATTCAGGGAAGTGTTATGGCTAGGCTTGTATAGGCCCTAGGGCTGATAGCCTAGTACTAACCTATGAACCTAACCGCTGCACCACCGCGGCCAATATTGCTTCACTCTTTAATTTCTCCAAATCTTTTGGGTTTCTAATACCATGATGGCCATTCTAAGTCAAAGTATGATTAAAGTTCATGAAATTAGTATTGTTTCACTTGGTAATATAAGCCATATGTGCTCTTCGCAGCACTTAATATTCTGAATGACTGTTACTCTCCTTCAGGATCTGTGACCAAAATACCATTCTTTCCTTATTTTGTGAATTAGCCTCCTCCTTCAACATGCTTTTCCACTTTGAATTGTAGCTTTCTGCTTGTGCTATGTACGAGAGCCTTAACTGTGAGCTCTAAAGTATCCCTTCAAGTCAGGTAATCCTACACATCCTTGTTCTACTGAGATCATCAACTTATCCCACTTGACTCTTGCTCTCTTCCCCTCCCAAATAAAACCCTTCAGCTGTTTACTATCCACATCATCTCCTCTGGTTGACAAAAAAATGCCTGACCTGTGTAAAAAAAAAAAAGTTTAAAGGGCTAAAAACATTTTACTGACCATATTTTACTAGCCATACTCATAGACAAGAGCTTCCGGTTTCTCAGTTTTTGTATTACCTTTTGATTAGTATCTTCTCACACACCCTTAGCTGTGAAAACTGAGCCAGTTCAATTGTACAATTGTAGGTACAAGTTTATAGCAACAGCTTTGCTTTATCTTCATTCATTTTATATCCCAAATGATATGGAGACCCAAAATCTACCTGTTCTACCAGCGCCAGCCCTGTTGGCTGCTCTGGGTACGGGTCCTATTACCCTTCCCTTGATATCTCAGGTACCAGTCTACCCTTCAGATCTGTTTCCCATGGGTCTGACCCCCCCTACCTAATGCATCTATGCGAGAGCAGATAGTTCTGGCAAGTTCAACTCCTTCAGCTTACTTTACTCACTTGTTTTTGGATCAAGATGAGTCTCAGAGCTGAAGCATCAGCACCATGGCCCAGGGAGTGGAGTCAACTCGAAAGTTATCAGAGATGTCTCTGAGTCTCAAAAGCCTGAATCTGAGGTCAGCCTGGGAGCTGATGTCTGTCAGAGCAGGAGTTGTGCCTCCTCCTCTGGATAGGAGGGACATTCCTTCAGTTCAGATTGTAGACTATGCTTTCAAGTTGTTTGAAAAGGTTTTGGCTAGGCCAAGAATTCAGGTGCCATCTTTGAACTTGGCCCCCATCCCAACCTGTCTTGGATCCTGCAACTCAATCCATTTATGCAGATCAACAGGAACAATCAGTTCCATCAGGCCTGGTGGATACTTGACATTCGAGTTCCCAGTCTGATTCGGACTGGTCTCCTGAGATTCACCCATGACAATGTCCTAGGAAATAGACTTGTAAGTGAAAACATCTAGACTCCACTCCAGAGTCCATCACAGAATATACAGATCTGGATGAAGGCGAAGGATCCCCAAATCCCCTCTAGAAGTCGTCATCTTTGGTAATATCCCAGAACTGATAAAGCAACAAAAGGGTTGGTCCACTGACACACTTTCACCAGAAGAATCTGTGTTCCTTGAGGCCTTTGGTGCTGGTTCATCTGCGTCCTGGGTGATACTACCTGCTGATGGTCTTATAGATTTGGAGGGTCAGTAGGCCTGGAAGGATCCTGATGTAGGGGAAACCATTCCTAAAACAAAAGTAAGACATGGTTGGCCAGAAAGATAGAAAACACTGGAGCCAAGAGTCCTCCAGTAGACATCATGGTAGAAGCAGCAACCACTAAAAAGGAACTGTCTATCCCACTTTAGACAGATTTGGAAAACAGACATATGCTTTTGCGACCTTCACATTCAGGGTGCTGAACTATTTTGCTCACAGGATGGGTTTTCAGAGGGATCTGACCAACAAGCTTACAAGGTCCCTTTTGGGTAACTTACCAGTGGATGCTTAGAAAACATTTGACTCCCAGCTGTTTATCCTTCAGTACATGTCTAATGTGTCTATGCATCTACTCTCCAATGTAGCTGATGGCACAGCTAAGGTAATGGTCACTGGCATAACCATGCACTGGCATGCTTGGATGCACCTTTTTTACTTTGTGGAAGGCTTTAAGATATCTTTCATCAATGCCCTTTTGATGGTTCCACACATTTTGGACTCACAGTCAACTAAAAACACTTACCAGGACTGAACAAGATGATGTGCTGTTGGCATCCGCTTCTCCGGGTCAATATTAGATATTTGAACTTTCAAAAGTTCGATTGTCATATGGTCGACACCATATGATCAAACTTTTAAAAGTTTGAACATCTAAAAAAAAATAAACTACACAAACATACCTGAATGTTTTAAGCAGAAGGGCAAGCACCCCTGCACCCCCCCCCCACGCTTTAAATATACCAACTCTGTAATCGCATTACAGTGTAGAAAAGAGAAAATTTCCCATTCTGTGCTGTATGGAGATCTCCGTTAAAATGTTCAAACTTTCAAAAATTCGATCATATGGTGTCGACCACATGACAGTCGAACTTTTGAAAGTTCGATCATCTCATATAGACCCCGCTTCTCCACCCCTCAAAGGACCTTTCTAGGAACCAAAGGTGTAATAAGATGATGCTGTTCAGAAAGTCACAGGGTTATATGGCATTTCTGGAGATAGGCTCTCCCTGGAACAGAGGAGGAGGCAACTCAAATGAACATCACACCTTAGTGACAGAGGTAGCCCACACAACCAGGGTTTTCATGGTTCCTTTACCAAGAAACCTTACCAGTGCGCCTGAAGAGTTACCCAACTACTGCACTCTGGAGATAGTCGAGGGGGATTTATCCTTGCAATCACAAGCCTGGCAAGATATTACAATGGCTAAGTGGCTCTTCCATTTCCTCTTCTTATCTTCCAAAGATAAACAGAGAGATTCCTGACATTCCACCCAGCCAGTTGGAATCTGCAACAACAGAAGTACTCAAGTTGGTTGGAAAGAAAGAAACAGTCATCCAGCGGGTCCTCTGAGACCAGTTAGACTACGGAGTTTATCCAGGTTCATTCTAGTTGCAAAGATGACATGGGACCTCAGACCTATCTTGGATCTAAATCATCTCAATCGATTCATAAGACATATAAAATTCCAGACGGTCACAGTGCAGTCCATAGTGCCTCTTCTAAGGGAAGAAGGAAAACTGAATTTGCTCTGTAGATATCCAGGATGCCTACTATCAGAAAAAAATGGAAACACGATCCATGAGACTTCTCTGTTTCTGGCTGGTAGACAATAATTTTAACTTCACAGCACTGCCATTCAGTCTCACCAGAACACCCCCCCCCCCCGAGGATTCACAGCAATTACGACAGTTGTAACAGCTCATCTCTGATTGTAGGGGATGCAGGTCTTCCCGTACCTAGATGACTGGCTCATCACTGTTGCTTCCAGGGATCTTCTGGTTCAACATGGGGACCTCTTGCTGCATCTTTTACAAAGGCTACTGGAGATTACAGTCAATCAATCCAAAATCCAGTTATCCCCCACTCAGCAGACAGAGTTGACTGGGTGTCACCTCAACACAGTCTTTCAAACCGCCAAGCTTCCAGACACTGGATTGCATGCTCTTTGAGTAGTGGCCACCCAAGTCATTCAGAATCCTTTTCCTGAAAGCAAGGATAATATTTAGTTTATTAGGTCTGATTGACCTTTATGATTATGTTAGTTCCTCTAGCAAGGTACCACATGAGGGTACTGCAATGGATCCTTTTCAGTTCAATGGTGGCAAAGTCTTCACTGCCTTCATACTGGGATTCGCCTCATGCAGGTTTACAGAGACCATATCAAACAGTGGATAACTCCCACATCAGTGTTAGAAGGAAGAAAGCACAGTTGTGTTCACTTACCATAAATGTAGATGTTAGAGTCTATTCGCTGTTGCAGTCATTACATTTGGGTAATCTGCTGGCAGGTTGCCCTCAGTCGGCCTGAATTCCAAAGTCTTGGGTCCTGTGTCGGTTGCTGTCTTCTCTTTCATGACGTCAGGTTGCCAGGGGTATAAAACATGCAGCCGATGCCATTTTCTTTAGATTTTCTTGCCCCCGATGTCAGGTGCCCTAAAAAAGGTAGCAATATTATACATATATATATATATATATATATATATATATATATATATATATACATGCATCAATATAAACTTTACCTTCATCTACAAGCAAATACACCACATAGGTTGTAGAAGATAGAGAAGGAAAAGTAAACTGTAGAATGACAGGGGAATGGGCAGGAGGGTAACCTGGACTTCAACAGTGAATACACTCAAACATCTATATTTATGGCAAGTGTACACAACTGTACTATGTTCTTCATGTTTCACTGTTGCAGTAATTACATTTAGGCAAAATCCCAAAGCTATGGTTAGGAAGCTGGAGCTAAACAGCATTAGGTGAGGCTATAAGGCCCTGCAGCACTGCAGTGGCAAAGCCTGCCCTGGACTTAGAGTAGAGAGGCAAATGGTAATGCTTTGTAAAGGTGTGAACAGAACTCCAAGTAGCAGCCTCTAGAATGTCCTTGGTTGGTACTCCTCTGAGAAAGGCTGCTGAAGTAGCTGCAGCTCTGGTGGAGTGACACCTAATGTCCTTGGGCACAGGTTTGCCATGGTGTAAGTAGCAGAAACGGATGCAATGGCTTATCCACTTTGAAATAGCCTTTCCTTCTGATCCTGCTGCATGACACTAGTAATTGCTCAGTTTTTCTTAGATCTTTAGTCCTGCTCAAGTAGAATCTTAGCTGTCTGTGTATGTCCAAGGAATGCAGAATTCTCTACCCTTTGTTCTGCGGACTTGGATAAAAAGTTGTCAGATGAATTGTTTGGTTAAGAGCCACACTGGTAACGACCTTAGGCATAAAAGTAGGATTTGTCTCGGTAAAATATAACAAATGGCTCTACAGCCATTAGGGCCTGTAGCTCTGAAATTCTTCTTGCTGAAGTAATTGCTAGTAGCAGAGCTGTCTTCCATGATAAGACCTTTATAACAGCGGTAGCAGCTTGTTCAAATGGAGGCGGGGTGAGCTTTTCCAACACATAATTGTTATGGTTATCTTCTAGGAGGCCTTACATTTTTGGCTCCTCTAAGATACTGCTTTAGTAAAGGATGAGAAAAGATTGGTGGCTCTGTATTGTAATAAGCCGAAATGGCAGAGGCATGGACTTTGATTGATGAGAAAGATAGGCCTTTGTCAAGCATCTCAGTTAAGTATTGTAATATCTGAGGAATATGTGGTTCTGCTGTATCAGTTTCTTGTGCTTGAATCTCTTCCATTTGTCAGCATAAGCTTTTCTAGTACTAGGTCTTCTGGCTTCCAAAATGACATCCATCACAGCTTTACTGAGAGGTGTCGTTTGTATGATTACAGGATTAGCCATGCTGCCAGGTTCAGAATCTGTAGTTGATTGTGCAGGATCTGGTTGTTTTGCTGGGACAGTAGTTGTGGTTTTTGAGGCAAGGTCCAAGCTGGGTATTGAGACATGTTCCTTAAGACTGGTTAGCAGTATTGGCGGGGCCAGTCCGGGGCAATTAATATCATCTTTGGCTTCAATTGTCTGACTATAAGGAGGACCTTGTGTAGAAGAGGCAGAGGAGGAAAGGCGTAAACTGATAGGTTTTTCCAACTGAAGGATGGGGCGTCTACTTTCCATGCTTATCTGTGATAAGTCCTTGTGCAGAATCTTTTCAGTTGATAATCTTGAGGAGAGGCAAATAGATCTATGTCTGGGCTCCCCCATTTCTCTGTTATCATGCTGAAGACTTGTGGATTTAGTTTCCACTCATGAGGATCCATAACGTTTCTGCTTAAATCGTCTGCCAGAGTGTTTTGTTTTCCTGGCAGGAATTGAGCTTCAAGATGTATTTGGTAGGTCAAAGCTGTGTCCCACAGTGCCATGGCTAATCTGCAAAGGGGTTACGAGTGTGTGCCCCCTTGCTTGTTTATATACTACATGACTGTGGTATTGTCCATCTTTATCAGTAGTTGTCCTGGATGAAATAAGTCCTTGAAGGCTGTTAGGGCATTTTGAACAGCTAGCATCTCTTTCTGGTTGATATGTAGATGCATTTGATTTGGTGTCCATATGCCCTGAATGCATCTTCCTGCCATGTGGGCCCCCCAGGCATAATCTGATGTGTCTATTGTTAAGATTTGGCTGGCAGGGGGTAGAGTGAAGGGCCATCCCATGTTTTGGTGACAGGCCTTTGCCCACCACAGAAACTCCTGTTGCAGGCAGGGAATGAGAGGCATCATTGTTTCCAGACTGTGTGAAGGTTGACTCCATAAACTTTTTAAGTACCACTGAAGTTTCCTCATATGCAGTCTTGCATATGGAATTAGTAGGATGCCATGAAGCCCAGAGCCTGCAGAATTTGTCTTATAGAAGACTGGGTTTTTGTTGCCATCAGTTTGAAGTAAGTAATCAGTTGCCTTTGTTTGTCTGGCGTGAGGTAAGCCATCTGGGCAGTTGTATTCAAGCTCGCACCCAGGAATGTTATCTTTTGAGAGGGTATCAGTTGTGATGTCTTTTCATTTATTGTGCACCCTAGGCATGTTAGAAGCCTTTTCACAAACGCCAGGTGTCGTAGAAGAGGGTCCTTGTTCTCTGCTTGAATGAGGCAGTCCAAGTAAGGATATATCTGAATACTTCTTTGTCTGCAAAATGCAATTACTGGTGCCAGGCACTTTGTAAAGACCCTAGGAGCAGTAGATAAGCCAAAGGGCAGTGCAGAGAATTGGTAATGCATTAAGCCAGCCTTGAGTCTGAGGTATCTTCTGCACGACTGTCTTATTGGGACATGCAGGTATGCCTCTTTTAGGTCTAAAGTCACTAACCAAGCATTCTTGTCCAGCATGGCAGAAGCTGCTGCAAAGTGAGCATTTTGAATTTTGGAATGTCCAGGTATGTGTTCAAATCGATAAATCCAGTATTGGCCGCCAGGCCTTGTCCTTTCTGGGTACCAAGAACAGTCTTGAGTAAAAACCTTGTCCTTTTTCCTGTTCTGGTACTGTCTGAATGGCCCCCATATCCATGAGTGACGTAACCTGTTTCTGTGCCTCTGCCCATTGATTTTTTGGCAGATCTGGCCAACCATTTGTCATTGGCAGAGTGTGGAAATGGAATCTGTATCCCTGTGATACTATGTTTAGTACCCACTTGTCCTGGGTTATTAACTGTCAATTTTGAGCAAAAGGTGCTAATTTTCCCCCTATGGGTGCTGCCAAAAGATAAGTGCTTGGTGTAGGCAGAGGGAAGTCATTGGGATTGCTTTCTGTAGGTTTGCGCTTTATCTCCTCCAGATTTGGAGGTGGATGTGCCCCATTGCTTTGACCTGTACGAGTCTTGAGCCTGCTACCTGGAACCTTTAGGGTGTCTGGATTTGCCCCTTTGAACTCTGTCTGACACAGGAAAGGACCAATTATTTGTAGGCCAGTGTCTACTGAATCTTGGTGACTACACTTGTAAGAAATCTTTAACAGTTTGCATAGACTTAGCTTTGTCTTCCATTTTCTTTAAAACCTCTTCTGCCTTAATACCAAACAGAGAATCATGCTGTAAAGGTGCATCTAGCAATTTAGCTTTAACATGATCAGGCAAATTTTGTTCCTTTAACCAGGCATGCCTCCTAATCACAGATCCAGTAACTGCGGATCTGCAGGAGGCCTATAAAGAATCAAAACCACATTGCAAAGTATGCTTTCCAACTTGTTCAGCTGTATGCAATAATTCCTGCAATTCTTTATTTTCTGCACATTCTGAAATCAACATCATTTTCTGTTTCAGCAATCCCATAACATGTTGTTGGTACTTAAGCATATGAAATTGACAATTTAAGGCCCTGATTGCCAAGGTTGCATATGTATAAACCTTTTTTCCCCATCTGTCCAGTGCCCTAGAATCTCTGTCAGAAGGGGTAGGGTTTTTTTGCTGTTGAGGCCTTAACTCCCTTTGGACCCTGTGAAATAGCATCAGGATCAGCAGCAGGGTTTCTAAAGAAAAAATTATGAGAGTCGGGGACTCTGTAATATCTATCAGGCTTACAGGGAGCCGGAGGTAAGGAGTCAGGGGTCAAGCTTGACTCTGAAAACACATCATCCACAATGTCTAAAACAGGGGGAATGGCTAAAGGCTTGTGCTGAGGGAGAAGAAGGAAATCCCTGAGCCTCTTTTTTGATTCTGAGAAGTCTTGATTCTTCCAGTGAAAATGCTCCCTCAAATTATGCAAGGTTTCTCCAAATGAATAATCCTCAGGAGGAGATGCAGATGGAATAGACTCCTCAGCATCAGAATCCTCACAGGGAGGTATAGATACTTCCTGATCAGAAGAGGAATCAGAAGAAATAGAAACCTGATCTGAAGATTCATAATCAGTGTCTTGCTTAGGTCTCTTATCTGGAGGGGGATGGGTACCCCTGATCAAGGTAATAAGGTATTCAGCCATTTTGATCATCTGTTTTTTAGGCATAGAGGCCTGTGCACGTGGCTCATGCGTCGTTTTTTTAGGTTTAGAAGTTGCTTTTGTCTTTGGTTTTGCAGCTGTCGTCGGTTTGATGTACAAATGTTGAGGTCTGAATACACCCTCAGAAGCAGGTGCCCGCTCAGTGGCTCCTGACCCATCTGAGGGAGATACATCCGTTGGTCCAATACCTTGAGTATCTTGTGGCATGCCGGACTCCACATGGGTGTCGGTAGAGGCCTGCGACTCGAAGGTAGCAGGTATCAGGGGCTGCGAAGGCGCCTCACTGAGTACCGGCGAACCAGGCACTAGCTTAGGAGAAGCTTTGTCGTTGGTTTTGGATCTCGACTGCCTTTCTCTGTCCTTTTCTTTGCATTTTTTTATGTACTCCGGTAGTCGGATTGCTATCAGACGACATTTCTGGGTAGTTAAATCTGTTTCCAAAATACTTTGATGCAAAAATATACCGAAGCTTAATAGTGCGTTGGTTAAATCTAGCACAAAACCGACAGCCAAGCACATTGTGATCAGGGCCTAGGCAAGGAATACAGTATAAATGGAAATCCTTATGAGGTATTTGCTTCCCACAAGTAATACAATTATTAACTTTTTCTGACATTGGTAAAAAGCAAGAAGTTTCCCCAACAGGGTACTTAGCTTTAGTGAAAACTTTGGTTCTGAAACTCAAACTCGAATATTTCAGTAGTCGGCCGACCGGCACTTGTGAAATGCTTCTGCTTCGGGCACTGCGCGGCAAGAAAGACTAAAGAAAATGGCGTCGGCTGCATGTTTTATACCCCTGACGACCTGACGTCATGGAAGAGAAGACAGCAACCGATGCAGGACCCAAGACTTTGGAATTCAGGCCGACTGAGGGGAACCTGCCAGCAGATTACCCAAATATAATGACTGTAACAGTGAAACACAAAGAACATCCTTTTGTCCATAAATCCTCGAACCACAGTGGCCACGGATGCTTCCCTTCTGGGTTGGGGGGGTATTTTAAAGGGAAGGCAGTTTAAGGTACTTTGTCACCCCCTAGAAGCCAGCCTTCACATCAACGTCTTGGAGAGGAGAGCAGCCCTGCTAGCGTTTCAGGCTTTCCAGGACCACCTCCCCAATGGTGAGATTTCCATCCAGACAGACAAAATGGCAATAGTCTGGTATATCAACAAGAGTGTGTGTGTGTATTTGTGCGTGTGTGTGTGTGTGGGGGGGGGGGGCAGCTCACATCTACTTTGCTGGGAAACCATGACTGTGTGGCACTAGGAGAAGTCTTCCCATCATTTTATGATAGCAATGCACATCTTGTGGATATGCATTGTACTAGTGGACACGTTGAGTGGGTCAATTTTGCTGTCTCATGAGTTGTTCATAAACACAAGGTGCTGGGTTTGAATCTCACATGGAGCAATTAGCTAGGCTTAAAATGGCCCAAAAGGGCAGTTAGCCTAGTACTAATCAATGAACCCAGGCACTCACAGAGTGGTAACAGATTTTCAGTCGCTGAGGCCAGCCTGTTTGGTTCATACCAAAGCAACAAGTGCAGCAGTTACTTTGTCTTGATTCTTCCACATGGACAGCCACAGAGGAATGCTCTAGCTCACAATTGGCCCCTGGGTCTTCTCTATGCATTCCATTCAGAAACCAGAAGGTGCAAGGCCAGAATAATCCTCACTGTTCCATTTTGGCTGGCAAGTTTGGTTCCCCTTCCTTTCGCCTCATCTAGTACATCCGCCCTGGATGTTGATCATCATCCAAATCTCCGAGTCAGGCAGCCTCACCTGGAACTAAATACTCTTAAGCTAACCGCATGGTTCCTCCTAATTCTAGTAGTGGCAGGAACTGCCAGGCTGTCTGATCCACATTTTATAAGCTTTACAAAAGCCAAGTACTAGAATGGTTGATCTTAGCAGGTGAATCATAAGAGGTTACGAAGCTAATGGCCCTAGAGCCTTTTTAAGCCTAGCCATTCATGCCCCAATGTTCCCAATTATCAATGGAAAAGGTCTAAGGGAATAGATCATTTTTCATCACGTCTTCCATGTATTCTGCACTTCCAGTTAGAACGCTTCCAAAAAGGAATTTTTCAACCAAAGTTCAACTATCAGCCTTTTCTAATTTCCACCTTGGACAGCAGCAGATTCATATTGCTTCCTTCAAGATTTCAAAAGCTTTTCTGAAGGGAATCTTCCTGCTGAGACTCCCTGTCAGGGATCCAGTTTCTCAGTGTGACATTCCTATCATATTTCAGGCCTTAACTCAAGCTCTTTTTGAGGCTGCAGCCACAGTGAATGTAAAATACCTTTCATGAAAACCCTCTTTCTAGTGTATGGTCATTCCACTAGGAGGATCTCATAACTGCAAGCACTGTTCTGTAAATCTTAGCATATGGTCTTTCATAAATACAGGATGTCTTTAAGAACAAATCCCAGTTTTCTTCCAAAGGTGGCATCCGAAATGAACATCAATCAGACTATTAATCTGTCAGTATTTTTCCTGAAACGTTCTTACAAAGGAGAGTATACTTCACATTTATGAGATGTGCATAGACAACTCATATTTTATGTACACAGGACTAAGGGATATTAGAAAATCCAATTAGTTTGTTGCTTTTAAAGCAAAACTTGACAGTCATTTTTTCTAGGTGGCTCTCTGAATGTATAATATTCATGCACAAAAAGCTGGGACTATCCTTACATACCAAACCAAAGGCTCATTCTAAGAGGATAATGAATACCTCTACTGGTTTTAGGGGCAGACTGGTGAGTAAGGAGACCAGCTGGCATAATGGTTAAAGTCTTTGCCTCCCATGCACAAGGTTCGAGCTTGACCTCAGGCCAATGCCTGTCTGGAGTCAACATGTTCTCCCTGTGTCTCTTTGGAGTTCCTCCCACCTCCAAAAAAAGATGCTGAGTTTTTCATCTCAAATTCACCAATGAACAGAGCTGTGGGAAGCAGTACAGACTCTACACAGTGTCCTACAAGGGGAAGAGTTGTACAGACCAAACATTTTGGACATCTACTAAGGTGCGCAGTATCCTCAAGATAGGAGAACATGGATCACAGACTAATAACTGTGGCAGTGCTAGTCACTTGACAGTGTAAAATATGGCTGTAGGTGACTTGATCATGTTGACTAATGTTACCAAGTGAGCAAGGGTATTTCCCGGTGATAAGTGGGTTGAGGACCCAGCCTACTCCAACCTATGTCGGGGACCCATGCTTATAGTGGGAGGAGTCTATGTATCCTTCCTGGCCAGTGTGTACCCACCATAAAACCCAGCAGCCCTAGGTCAATAAGCTACTGATCAGCCGGTGTCCAGTTGTTCAGCCTAGGTTACCTGGGATAACTCTGTTGAGCGAAAGCTGGACGCAAAACCAATCAACCTGCCAAACATGAACTAAAAATTGCTACACTCAACGTAGGCTCACTGGCAGGATGCAGCCTGGAAGTAGATGACATGATGATATGGAGGAGGCTGGAAATCCTCTGTATCCAAGAGACAAGATGGAAGGACAATGCAGAACTTGGGATCTAGAGTCTAGTACTCAGGAGAAGGACAGGCTACAAATGGTGTGGGAAGTATGGTAAGAGACAGGGGTCACGATCAGTTGATCAAGTTTTCAGAAACTCAAACTCCATATGGTTGTAACCTTAAGATCAAGTTTTTGAAAACTTGAACTTTTAAATGGAGACAGTAGTACAGAGAGGCTTGATAAATGCACCCTTTTCCTCAATTAGTGTGATCTCAGAGTTGGTATATATAATTTGCAGGGGGAGTGGCGGGTGCACCCCCCCACACACACATGAGTGCAAGGGGGCCTGCTACCCTGCAAAAATGTAAAAAAAAAGGTAGATTTTTTTTTTGATGTTCCGAAAAGTCACTCATCTGACACAGACCTGAGAGAGGGACTTCAGAAGGCAGTGAGGAATGTCATTAGAATTAGTGACAGACTCATGGCAATCAGACTCAAGTGTAATGACTGGGCAGTATTCATAATCTCAGTCTATGCCCCAAAGCAGGGTTGTGACAGCGAGGAAAAGACTGCATTTAGACAGGACAACATAAACTGATGTTGATAATGGGTGACTTGAATGCACATATCGTGACAGACTGAACAGGATATGAGGACTGCTTGAGTCCACATGGGTGGGGTAATGGGAATAAAGGAGGAGAGGCCATTCTAGACTTCTGTCCGTCAAATGGCTTGATAGTAGCCAACACATGGTTCAGAAAGAGAGAGTCACAAGATCACACACAAGACTTGCCAACATGCAACTCAGGTAGACTTCCTCCTCCTTCCTGGTGTAGGATCAATGATTGCAAAGTCATTCCCAGTGAAACAGTCAGCCCACAGCATAAGCCACTGGTTGCCATATTCAGCTGCAAGCAGTGGTCAGACAAGACTCGAAGGTCAAAAGAGACAAGGCTGAAGACCTGGAAGTTGAGTGGAGAGAAAGTACAATTCAAGGAATTACCCTAAGATGAGGAGGAAATAGATGGAGTTGAAGAAGAATGTCAGCACCTCAAAACAATGTGTGAGGACACTACAGAACAGATATGTGGCCGAACCAGGTATGGAAATAAGGTACATAAGGAAAGCTGGTTGTAGAATGCAGAAGTCCAGGAAGTCATCAAAAGAAACAAGTACTGCAAGAAAAAGTAGGAAACAGAAAAGACCGACCAAGCTAGGAAGTAATACTGGTTGGCTAAGAAAGGAGATGCAATAGCAAAGAACAGGGCATGGGAGGCACTTTACCAGCTTCTGGAAAGTGACTCAGTAGGTGGTACAAAGAAACTAAATCAGGTTGCAAGGCAGAGACAGAAAGATAAAGATAGTCAGACACATTTCATAAGGGATGCCAGAAATAACCTGGTCACCAGTCCACAGGACATCAAAAGCAAATGGAAGGAGTACTTCCAGCAGCTTCTGAATGAAGAAAACTCCACAGAAGCTGTACTGCCACAGAAAGAGGTCACAGCAGAGATGATGAAGATGCTGGGTGAGATGGGGGAGAAATGTATCCTACTCATAGCAGTGTGGAGAGAAAGGTGCATCTCAGAAGACTGAATAAGCATACTTGTTCCAGTGTACAAGAACAAAGAGGACATCCACAGCTCCTGTCACATTGCATGAAAGATCTTGAGAGGGTGACTGATAAATGGATACTCAGAGTAGTAGAAAGTAAGGTAGTAAGATGGGAGGGTTCCCTATAAGATGAACGAATGCTTAAAATGTCGAGTACGACATGCTCGCCACCTTTTAAGCAAACTTTCATCTAAGCAAAACCCGAGAATGTCGAAATAAGGAGTTTCGAAAAGTTAGTTAGTTATTGGCTTCCTCACGGCTGGCTGACTTCAGTACTTTCACCCTGTCTCAATGTTTTTACAGTCCTCCACTACGGTGCGGTCTCAACGTTCACCCTGTGCAATGTTATGACAGTAAACCATTGTGGTGCGATGCTGGAGTTGTTATATTTAAGTGGGGGGGGGCACAGCCCCCAGGTTGTAAGGGCATACAGTACATTGTAGCCGTCAGCCATTGCCTTCCTGACAGCTGGCCAACTAAAACTTTTCAAAACTCCTTGTTTCGATATTTTGGGGATTCGATTAGATGAACGTTCGCTTAAAAGCTATCGAGCAAGTCGTACTTGACATTTTAAGCATTTGTTCATTTAATATAGATCCAATGGAAGATCAGCAGCTTGGATTCATACCAGGATGCAGTACAACTGACCTGATGTTTACAGTAAGACAGACAGTTAAGAAGACGCTAGAGATGAGAAGAGAGTCCAACCGGGCATTTTTAGACTTGGAGAAAGCTATATGACAAGGTCCCAAGAAAGTTGATTTGGGCTGTACTGCAGTAGATGAAAGTCCTAGAAACATTGGCAGAATTAGTGTAGGCTGTGTACAAGGACCCAATGACTCAAGTACACTGTTCAGTCACACAGGGGTTTCCAGTGGGAGTGGGTATGCACCATGGTTCACCTCTGGACCCACTGCTGTTCATACTGGTGATGGATTACATTAGCAAACAGGTTGGAGGGTACAGATCAACAAAGCTGTTGTATGCAGATAATGTGTCATTTCAGGCAGACTCTGAGCAAGAACTTCAGCAAAGGACAGGGAAATGGAATGCAAACATGAAGACACTTGGGATGAAACTAAGCATAGATAAGACAATAGTAATGGCAGCAAATCAGGGAAATCAGAAGAAGGTGAGAACTGAGATAGAAGGGAAGATAATGAAACTGATTAATAGTATTTAGGAGGGGTGGATGAGGACAAGGGAAGTCTGAATGAAGAGGTCAAAGCTTGAATCATAGGGGCTGCAGCCAACTGGCATTGAGTCTCAGGTACAGTGAATGACAGAAGAATGTCAAAAAACTGAAAAGTAAGGTGAAGCGGACAGTGGTGCAACCAGTACTATGGTATGGAACAGAAACCTGGGCAGTAAAGGGAGAGTAAATGAGGAAGCTAGAGGTGATGGAAATGACATACCTGAGAAGATTGCTAGGATGCACACTGTGGGACAGACAAAGAAATGAGGACATAAGAGCAGAAGCCAAAGTAACTCCAACTGCAGAAAAGATCAAAGAGAACAGATTATGGTGGTTTGGACATGAGTAGAAAAGCAGAAGACAATCTGGTGAAGATGATTTGGGACAGACAGGAAGAAGGTTAGAAGAAATTAGGACATCCAGCAAAGAGGTGGATAGAGTGACAGAAGATTTGCAACATTCGGGTACGAGTGTCGAAGAAGGCATGAGTGTGACATGTAGAAAATGGGAAAAAATGGAATTGATGATGATTCCTATTGATGAGATTTGTGTTGCAACTAATTGGCCTACTGTTCACACATTAGTGTCTCACGACAAAATTTGGATGTACAGTTCAGATCCCTTACATCAGTTGGCTCCACCATTCTCAGGATTATCCTTCCTTGATTCCATCCAAGCGTTTCAGTAGCTTGAAAATCTATCCCAAAGGTTGAATTGAACAAAAACAGACATCAGATACTGAAGTTATGTTCTTACCATAACGCTACATCTGTGCTGTCTTGTTTTCATCTGGTCAACATCCCACTCTTCATTCCCCCTTCCAAATTTGTCACCTGGTGCTCCTTTAGAAAAGAAGAACCTCTCCAAGGGCCTTTTCCTTGAACAGTTTTGAT
The DNA here is from genome assembly GCF_019279795.1 of Protopterus annectens. Taxonomy (NCBI): domain Eukaryota; kingdom Metazoa; phylum Chordata; order Ceratodontiformes; family Protopteridae; genus Protopterus; species Protopterus annectens. The sequence goes on from NC_056728.1 coordinate 256,542,260, forward strand.
TGCTGCTCCTCATATAATAGCCCTTTTTCTTAGTACTTTTTTTTAAGCTAGTCTGTTTATGTTGACTGCGAATAATTACATCTTTATGAGCAAGCAAACTCAATTGGATGTATTTCGGCAGAACAGGGAGAATTATTGATAAGGGAAGAGTCACAGCCCTGGATGTGAAGCTTCTAAAATGTGCTGAGGATCCAATAACCCAGAGTTTGAACGGGATGAAAAAAAGACAACATGAATCTAGCATTATGGGAAGTGCATAACTTTCATTTAATTAACATTACAGTACAACAGAGTGGGTAAAGAGCAACCCTGTGAGATGTGCATTTACTTACAATATGGATTATTAACAATATGTAAAAATGGTGGTGCTGCGGTAACGTTGTCGCCTCACAGTAAGACGCTGTCCGGTTCGATTCTCAGCTAGAGCATCTTCTGTGTGGAGACATGCATGAATGGGTGTACCTTCATTGAAGGTTGTGCGTCAGGGCTGGTAACTCGGCACGTAAAAATCTACTACCAATCATTAGCGGACCGGAGTTCTGCTGTGGCGACCCCTAACCAGGAAAAGCCGAAAGACACAACAACAACATAAATGTAAGAGAAATTTATTACTCTTAACCATGTACTTTATGACAAGTTTTTATGTTAGCTATATTATGTAATGAATTTTTAAAATATAGGACAGAATGTGTAAAAAATGCTTTCAACGATGTTTACACAATTTCTTTAGGATTGTTAAAATAAGAAAAAGCCAATAGTAGAGTAATACAGTTCAGTATGAATGGAAGATGCAAATAAAAACAGGTTTCTTGTAAATATGGTATTGAACTTCTACTGTTAAAGGCCGAGTTCATAGGAAACAGAAGACATGCAAGGCTATTGAGTCTTGTGACCATTATTCCTTGCTAGTTCACACTCTAGACTGTAACTCTAGGCCAGTCAAGGCCACAACAAATTTATGAATGCTCATCCAGTTATTCAGGTCCTGTATGAAAGATGATTACTGAATTTGTTATAACAGTAAGTGGGCATTTTATAGAGCAAATGGCATAATATGGGGTGGTAATTATACCTTTTCTTGGAAATCTAACAAACAGTAATGTGTATCACTTCATAATTTGAATAATGTAACATGAAGAGAGACAGGATACTTATATATACCAGTCCCTGCATCTCTCTGGCCAGCCTGATAAACATGGGCATCCTAATGCAATGTAGCAATTGTCTCATGTATACTGACAACCATTTACGCCTGAAGCAAACACATACTTTATGTGACAGATGTAGTTACACAAAAAACTGGAGGCAAGACTCTCACATAAGGACAAAGCGAATCTCAAACAGGTTGTCAGCACACAATTACTTACACTAAATAAGGATATGACACACAAGCCCACATATGTGGAAGTACTCACTAGTAACTTACCAAAACATCAGAGGCCTTCCAAACAGAAATCACTTACACATAATGCAAAAAACAACTACAACATATAACACACACACACACACACACACACACACACACACACACACACACACATAAATGTTTCAACAAATAAGCCCATTAAAGCGTAACACCACAAAATCTAATGTATGGTTCATAGGTGACTCCACTGTGAGACACATGGATGTACCCCCTCACCAGGCTGGATAAGGAGCGGGTTACAATTAGCTCCGTCAGTTGCCAGGATCTGTCAGGTCACTCAAGTCACTCAACCACAAGTACCAGTATGACTCTGTCATAGTCCATGTTGGAGGTGAATGACTTGAGACACACCTCACTGGACTATGTGAAGAAAGACTTGACTGAGCTTTCAGATCATGTATTACAGGCAGGTATAAGCCTAACGTTAAGCAGGATTCTACCTCCTCCAAGATGATGCCACAATACAAACAAATAATGAATGACTAACAATTGGCTTAAGCTCTGCTGTTAGTCCAAGGAGAGCCAACATCTGTCAGCCTGGGAAGACATGGTGGACAGACCACACTGCTTTACCAGAGATGGACTGCTACTGTCTCCTCTAGGCTTTCAGACACTGGCAAAGGTATTAGCCACCCTACTGAGCCTTTTTTAGGCAGTGTTAAAATAATCAAACTCCCAACATAACAAAATCCTCTTTAGATAAAGTCAAGGTACTTCTGCTTAATGCCAGGAGTCTAAACAAGAAACTGCACACCCTAGAAGCACTCCTCACTTTGGATTATGCTGATGTCTGTGCAATCACCGATACACAGCTCAAAGTCGTGGAAAACACCCCAGCCATGGAGGGCTACATTGTCTTCCATACTTTCAGACCACAAACTGAGCATGAAAAAAACAAAGGTGGAAGTGTATCCATCTTCATGAAGGATAAGTACACCTTAAGACTGGTCAAACAGTATGACTCTCTTGACCTACTTCATGTCCAATTAACTACAGGCAAAGCCCCCTACCATATCACAGCTAGCTATAGGTCCCCCACTATGAAAAAAGAAAAGCATATTGCATATCTAGACTTAATGGAGTCACTTGCCATACAGCCCAATACCTTACTGATGGGTGATTTTAATTATCCTACCATCAACTGAGAAACATACACAACCACAAACATGCTGGCTCAGAGGTTTTTGGACTTTGCCAATGCAAATGCTCCGGAACAGCTAGTCAGCACACCCACAAAAGGCTCAAATGTCTTGGACATAGTACTCACCAACATGGGAGAGTACTGCACCCTCCCCCTGTGTGATGTCCTCCCTGGGAAGACTGAACCATAAATCGGTCAGGCTCAAAAACACCTAAGAATTTTTCAAACTACCTCCCACTAAGTGATTGTATAAGAAGTTTCAAAGTCCCCTCGAATGCAGATAACATGGACTCCTATGCAGAGGTGTATACCAATGCCCTGTATAACAGAATCTGCTGTACATAACCAGATTAAAACCAGGTCTCGCCAAAAAAAAAAAAAAAAACAAGCCACCCTGGTGGATCCCTAGTATAAACAGGCTATACAACAACAGAAAAAAATCTAATGTCCAGGAACAAGAGGGAACTGGTTCAGCAGAGGAAGAAATCCCTCTCTAGCTTAAACAAACAAATTAGAGATCTTGTCAAGTCCTCCAAAGTTAATTATGAAGCAAAAAAAGCCTCTCTAGCGAAGGATAATCACAAGGCATTTAATACCCAGCTATGTGCTCAACTGTTTGTGTAATGCACCACTCATACCCAAGTCAGAGCTAATAGCCAACCTGCTAGCTGACAGATTTGGAGCAAACTTCACCCTCCTGTCCCCTCCAGTCATCCCCCCAAAGTATACCTGCCATCATTCCTCAGCCTATTATCTTAAGACAGCAAGCCATCTTGGCACTCTCTAAAGCCAAAATCACGGCATCAGTGGTATCAAACATCCCAGGTTGCCTTTTAAACAACTTAAAACAAACCCTAGCAGACCCACTTGGATCCCGGTTTAACCACAGCTTATGAAACTGGCTATGTTCTGATGGAATGGAAGGCAGCAACAGTAATCCCTCTGCACAAAGGGGACCATCAACCTACCCTGGGAATTATAGACCCATAAGCTTGACTAGCTTCATCTGCAAGACCATGAAAAGAATCATTATGGACCTTATTAACAAGGACATAGCCCAGTTCGGATTCATTAAACGTAGATCATGCCTGGTAAACATGGTTGACTTTTTCAAGAAAGTCACCAAGGCCCTTGACGAGGGAAAGACAGTGCATACCCGCCTATCTTGACCTAGCCAAGACATCTGACACAATCCCCCATTCAGGTATTACAGAGAAACTCTCCCAATTGGTTAATACCCCTCTATTACCAGAAGGGTAGCCAACTGGCTCACCGACAGGACACACACTGTCAAAGTGGGTGACTTCACCTCCAACAAAAGATCAGTCACCAGTGGCGTACCACAGGGTTCTGTGTTGGGCCCCTTACTGTTTGGAATTTGTTTCTCAGATGTCCAGGCAAACTTGGTCGGCCTGTAGCTGACCAACTTTGCTGATAATTGTAAATTGGGAGCAATCATTGAGTCCCCCAGAGATGTTAACATACTGTAGACTGGCTTAACGCAGAAAAATGACTGGTGCCAAAGCTATGGATTATAGCTAAATGCAAAAAAATTAATTATTATTCCCTTTGGGAAAGATGACATCTCTGCTAATTACATTACAAACAGCACCCCCTAAGTGTACACCCAGCAGTACGTGATCTGGGTACTCAGGTTGATAGCAACCTGAACTTTGCCCACCACATATCCACAGTAGCACGGAAATCCTTTGATGTGGCTCACATTATAAGTAAAGGCATTGCATCTAGATCTAAGGAAGTTATAACTCCATTATATTCTGCCCTCATCAGACCAATCATTAATTACAATGCTCCGTTTTGAATGTACCTCACCAGACACCTACAACAACTGGACAGACAACAGAGGTTTCTCACCAAGAAATTACAGGATACAGAAAAAAAACAAATCTTACACAGAAAGACTGAAAGCCTCTGTCACTGTATTCTTTGTCCTACAGGTTAAGAGGTGACCTGTCCCTGGCTTACAGGAAATGTTACACATTTGTAAATCAAACTGCATGAGGGTCAGTCACTCCAGGGATCTTAACCTAGCCAAAAACATAAACAGAGCATGCTGAGGAGAGAGATACATCTTCCAGAGGCTGCCACTTTATTTATTGACTGATTTGTATTAGTTTTGTATTAAGTGTACTATTACTGGTGTTTAATTTTATGATTTTATGATTTTTATGTTTATCTGTACAATAACTTTGTGTGGAGCTTTTCGCCCCAGGTCTCTGCTGAAAAAGGGCTCCATGGCCCAGTCGGACACTACCTGATTAACAAATGTAAAATAAATAACTAAATTTGCTTTTGTTAACCAGGAAAGTCCACTGGGCTGGTGCGAGCCCATTTTCAGTGGAAGCCAGGGGAGAAAAGCTCCAAAAACAATATACATAAGAATTTGTTTAGAAAGTTAATTACAGCATACAACAATATACAGGAGTAACAACATTAGAATCAAAAGTAACACTGACAATATATGGCTATATGTTATGAAAGACATGGATACATAGCAAGGTATTCAGTGTATCAGAGTTTAACAGAAGATAATAATCTAGACATACACAATTTTGCTGTACATAACAGACCATGTAACTACACCTATATACATATATATATATATATATATATATATATATATATTTTTTTTTTTTAACTATGTGAGGAAGGATGAGGTATGCTGTGCTTTTCAAGGGTGAACACTTAATTAGGAAGAGTGATCAAGAGTATGGGTATTTAAGAGATGAATCAGGTTACAGAGGAATTAGGGATAGTGCATGGGCATAGCCATTGAGAGGAGAAATACTGAAGTGATTTTTTGAATGAGGGGGCACTATTAATGGTCCGGAGAGGAGGTGGAAGAGTATTCCAGAGTTTAGCTACAGTGAAAGAGTAGAGGTATTGGCCTGCAGGGAGTTTTGGTCTCAACTTGGATAAGTGATTGATTTTCAGATTTTAGAGGTCGGTTTCATTGATACAGAGTCAGAAATGAAGCAAGGGCTGGGCATTTGGAGGATTTACAGATAAGTTTGTATGCTGTAGATAGCTGTATGTATGTGAAGGGTTGTGGAAGTTCTAGCCAGTTCAGGGATTGTAATGAGTGGCAGTGATGGGAAGAATATTTTGCCCTAGTCACAAACTTACTGATTTTGTTATAGCTGCTATCCATTTTAGTTTTTAATGAGGATTGGATGTTTGTTAGAATGGGGGCACCATAGAGGAGAGAAGGCAGGACAAAAGTTAGGGCGAGTGTTTTTCTAGTAGAGTAGCTTAAAAAGTGTTTATGTCGGTAGAGGGTACCAAGTTTTTGGTGGATTTTTTTATGTTGTGGATGTGTTGGTCGAAGGTTAAGTTGTCATCTAGGGTTACACCAAGTAACTTGGTATGGGAAACTACCTCTAAGGCAGTCTTGTTGGAAAAGTAAATGATGAATTCTGATTTAATAACAGTGGTAGTTTTTCTGGGCATAAAGAACAGGAGTTTGGTTTTATTTGGGTTGAGGGCAAGGTGATTATTTAAAAAGTCAAGTCCCCTGCACGTGAGCAAATGCCAGGCTCCACACACCAGAACAGTAAAAAACACAAAGAGCCAGCAAAAGTGACTTCAAAAATATTTGTATTCACAAATACATACAGCAAACAAACCGGTTTCGGCTGGACTAACACAGCCTTCCTCAGTGTATAAAAGCAACACACAAAAAACATGCTGTTTAAATACTATAAAGCCATTTCCCATTGGTTGAACATTCATAAATATTCATTAAGTCCGGGTGGGAATAAACCCCCAAGCTTGATGATCCACTTTTTTTCTTTATTATTTAATATATTGTGCCATTCAGTTTTATTCATGCGATTCCCATGAATAACATCAATAACCATAAAATTAAACTCCGCAGTGGGGTGCATTAACTGGTGTTTATACAAAGCATTTGTTATTTTTTTATGTTTGATGTTACTCATATGTTCCGAAATCCGTGATCTTAGTGGGCGAGACGTCTGCCCTATATAGAATGCTCCACACTGGCAAGTAGCAAGGTAAACAACCCAATCATTGCTACAATTGGCAAAAAAGCCTATATCATACACCCTGGAGCAATTTCTACTAGAGAAAGCCTTAGATGTAATGACATGTTTACAATTTGAGCAATGACCACATGGAAAACATCCATATAAGGCTTTGTCTGACAATGTAGTCTGTTTATGTAGAGATTGTTTGCTATCACAACACTTATAATGATTGAAATAGGATTTCAAATTTTTTCCATTTCTATATGAGAAAGTGCATCTATCCGGAATAAAATTAGCAATATTGTGATCAGATTGAAGAATATTCCAGTTCCTATGAACACTATCCAGTAGACAGTTAGTGTTACGAGCATAGGTAGTAATGAATCTTAATGTGGTTGGTGTAACAACAGTATGGTCTCTGTATTGAAGTAAGTCTGATCTATCCATATTGTGTACCTGGTTTTTGGCCATTGTAATATTACCAATTTTGTATCCTCGTTGTTTAAACCTATCCGTTAAGTCCCTTTCATTCAGACAAAATGTATATGGCTTGGAACAGATACGTTTGGCCCTAATAAACTGAGATTTAGGAATGTTCCTAGTGATATGTGGTGGATGGTAGCTGGAAGCATGCAGAAGTGAATTATATTGTGGGAACTTTCTATACATTTCACTATCTAAAGTGCCATCAGGCAACTTGCGTATAAGGACATCCAAAAATGTAATGTTCTTTTTATCATGATGTTCAGTGAATGTCAGTCCCCATTCATTGTTGTTAAGATATAAAACAAAATCAGCAAGTCCAGATTCAGTTCCCCTCCAAACCAACCACACATCATCTAGGTAACGTCTCCATATGTCCATATCAGGTAAAAAAGTGTTTCTGGTGGCATCATAAATAATCATAGACTCAACATAAGCCATGAAAAGGTCAGCATATATAGGGGCAAAGGATGCCCCCATAGCTGTACCTTTAGTTTGCCAGAAGCACAGATCTTTATAATAAAATACATTACATGTGAGAACATATCTGGCCATGTCAATCAAAAAGGAATTGAATGATGGAGAATACAATTTGGTAACCTCTAACCAATGTGCCAAAGCTTTTAATCCTGCCTGATGTGGTATATTTGTATAGAGTGCACTCACATCTAATGTACATAGAAGCCAGTCAGCCTCAAGTTGTGTGTCTGATATTATTTGCAGAAAGTTCATAGTATCTTTTAACCTAGATCTGATAGATGGTAATAAGGGTTTTGAATATTTGGTCAAAAACATAGACAGCGGCTCTGTAACATAGCCCTTGCCAGATACTATAGGTCTGCCCGGAGGATTGGTGACATTCTTGTGGATTTTGGGTAAAAAGTAGATATATTGTGCATGGGAATCCACTATTGACAAGTGTTGAAAAGTTTCATTGTTAATATTGGCCCGATCTTTGGCATCAACAAGAAAACATTTTATGCATTTGACAAATCTTGAAGTAGGATCGACAGACATATGAGAATAGTATCTGGTATCAAAAAGCTGTCTACGAGCCTCCCTATCATAATCTGTCCAGTTTTGCAAAACCACAGCACCTCCCTTATCAGCTGTGGTAATAACAATATCCTTATTGTTCTGTAGATCACATATAGCCTGTTTCTCAATGAAAGATACATTATTATATTTAACAGCAGCATCAGAGCTAAAATAGTGTAGATCTTTAAGCACACTATTTAAAAACAAATGAACTGTGTCATGCATAGGTGGTACAAAACTGGATTTATGGTAGATGAATTTACCATGATCCACATTATAACCAGAATCACAAAAAAATAGTTTAAGATTGAGCAATCTGCAAAAGTTAACTACATCCTGAGCAAGTGCATCTTCAGAAATCATAAACCCAGGTATAAAACTGAGGCCTTTATTTACAATAGAGATATGTGTAGAGGATAGAACAAAATTAGACAAATTCAACACATTGTTAGGTTTTACATCATTCAGTTTTTCATAGCCATTGCTAGTGAGCCTTGAATATTTTGAACCTTTCCGATGTTTACGTCCCCCCGTCTGCGTTTAATTCTAAAGGGACAACCCCAGGTGTTCTTTTGGGAGAGGGAGACCCCGATGCTGCCAGGGATTCGTTATCTGTGCCAGACGATGTATCATCAAAAGATGAGGTGGTCCCATTATAATTTTTGCGTAAAATAGACCTAGGTCTTTTGTGTTTCATAGTAGAAGCTGGAGGGTTATTAAACCTCACATGCTTAGTCTGATGCAAAAATGGATTCCCTCGTAAATAATCTTCCTGGTCCCTATGGAATTTTTTCATTTTTCTAGATTTCAATTCAGCATCATATTTTTTAAGGTCTACTGCTACCTTATTCAATCTAACTTCAAATGAAGGTTCCTTTTCAAAAACCTTAAGTCTGTCCGCTAGAGCAGTAATGCTTGTAAGCCCCCTATCGATTGCCCTATTGTGAAAATTTAGCAATTCAATGACAAAAGCCATAGTGGCTTCCTGTTGTATTTTGGACCAATTTTTGGTCAACTCATCATCCATACTACTGACATGGGGGATCGTGCGAATACGTAACCCCCTGGGGGTAATACTAGCAGCCTGATATGCCCTAAAGAGCTTGCTGTGCCATACATTAGCACGCAATTGTCTAAGCTGCTTATTTAAATCATCAATCAAAATTTGACATGATGACTCTAAACTACTTGATTCGATGGGTTCAGTATTCCCATTACTATTATTGGATAGATCAAAGACCCCTAGGTCATCTTTGTCTACAACCAAACCCGAAATAAGGTTTGATAGATCCATACTGGTAACCACAATTTGAAAAAATATATACTGTCAATATTGGTATCAGAAAACTGAACCAAGACAGTCCAATCAAAATAGTCTAGATAACAATAGCTGTCAATAATGGTTATTAATGGAAAAAAACCACGACAGCTATAAAACACCATGGACAATAACAGCAGAAAAAGACACCAAATAATGATGTAAAATAGCTGCGTCCACAACAATACTAGAAAATGCCAAAAGTCCAAATAAAAATTAGTACACACCAGCCAAATGTATATTTTGAGGGAGCATTACAAGAATAAAGGCAGGAACGGACAAAAAATTGAGATACACTATAAGCTGAATGGAAATCCAAATATCCTTACCCAAATAAAGATAAGAGAATAAACCCCAATGGGACCAAGACAGACAATGATCTAGTCAGAATGATAACGAAAAATAAACACTTAAAAAAGTGTAACATGTGTGTTGTTATATGCCTGGTTTTGTCAAACACTCAAGCATCCTGAAATATAGTATGCATATATTGTGAACATACCCAAGCATTAACACAATATAAAAAACAACATGCTACTACTATATAGCTACTGCTGGATGTAAGGACTAGTAAAATAAAGTACTTGGATAATATTCCATGCCAAATGTTATATTTGAACCACAATACTGTAAATAATGTATTCAATGTGTAAAAAATTGAATATAAATCTACAAATAGAACACCTGAAGCGATATGTGGACCCTGATCATAAATGTGAATAACAATCAAACCATATAATATCAGTTACAAAAACAATAGCATATCCATGAATGAAACAAGAACTACATATGTCCATAGACAATGATAACCTGAAACCTAAAATATCAACAATACCTATCATATAACTATCATATGACAAGTAGTTGTAATTGTCACTTTAAAGAGTCAAAATCTAGCATATATTTGGAAAATATTTACACCAAAGCTGACATACCAAAGCACCATCCCCAAATGTAGAAAATATACCAGACTGCTAAGGTATAATTCAAAACAGTGTACAAGAACAAGGTAAATATGGTCATAAATAACAACTCAAATAAGCATACAACTATGTAGGCAATGAAGAATAGGATCATGAATAGATGTTAACAAAAAACCTGTATATCCAATATACAGTATTACTTACATAGTAATATGGACCAAAAATATAACATGCATGGCTAGGGCACAAAGATAGGCCCATGATATACTAATGTTATAAAGACAAATGAAGAATATAAAAATAAATTCCTCAAACCAAAAAATAGGAAGTCCAAAGCTGTATATAGTGCAGCGTAATTGTAGATGTTAAATTACAAAAAGAATACCAATAAATAGATATTCCAACACTTGCTCAGAAAAAGTCCAGCAAATATTTGAAGCGCGCAAGATGGCTCCCAACTTGACTCCAAGAACGAGTTGTATCAAGGCCACACACGAAAAATAAAAAAAGAAAACCACATAGTATTCTTCATGGCAAACAAATAATGTTCAATAATGTATTAATCCTTGAAACTGTAAAATAAGGTATATACACGACATAACAATTCAAACATCCAAACAGCGTTGCATAGAAACCCACGAAGAAAATGATGTTGAAGTGTAGAAGTAAATTCCCCTAATCACATAGTCGGAAGTCCAAAACTGTATATAGCACAGCATGTTTATGGATGTTAAATGGCAAAAAGAAATCGCCTATAGTTGTACAGTCCACACACTTGCTCGAAAAAAATCCAACAGACGTTTAAAATGCACTATATGACTCCCACATTAAATACAAGTCCAAGATATATTTAGAACCTACACAAACAGTTAACGAAAAAGACACATAACAGTCTTCGTGAAAAACAACTAATGTTTGATAATACCTTAGTCCTCATGAGTATGTATAAAGTATATACATAGCATAGCAGTCCAGTTCCTAAACTATGCAAATGGCGTCGCAATTAAACCCACAAAGAAAATGGGGTAATAAAGCAAGACGACAGTTCAATCAATATATATTCCACAGAAAACATCCAAATGGTGTCGTTTGTACTTGCATATGGTCCCCGTTCCATATACGCTAGATGTTGAGTAAATCAAAGCCTTGGATTCAACAGATATGTCCATACACCCACCAGCATCAAACGAAAATAAAAGTGAATGCTCGATAACTAAACACACACATTACAGCCAAAATGACGGTCAGAGAATCACTCTGAATTTAGGATATGCACAGCCGCAAATCTATAACTGAATGATAGATGAATATATGTTCATAATAAAAGAAAAATAAAAATGTGGATCAAAAATGGGAAAAAAGCATAACAACTAATGGCTGCTACAACGAATCCCTGTAGCAGCATCGAAGTCATGGGCCCCAGCAGGAAGTCAAGGATTTTTTGCAGGGGGTGCAAACTCAAGCCCCGCCCACGTGGCCCCACCCCTCCGATGGCCCCACCCGCTTAGCCCCACCCCTGCCCACGCAGCCATTCCAGTGTCCCAATATTTGGCTATTTTTCCCCATTTGTCATAGACACTGTTCAAATCTCTCAGTGTGCATACCGTTTTATGCTTTACTTCTACAATGATTACAGATATTTGGATTTCATTTACAACTTTTATTTAAAATTTTATAGCACAAACACTGATAGACATTTACTAAACCTAAACAAAGCAATAGTCTTACAATGAAGAGAGACTTAGCATTAAACCCACATTCACCGAAACAACATTGAAACCCGCATTCAAAGAAAATGCATCTAGCCAGTGACAGGGTAAGTTTACCTTTGGGCTGTTTTCAAATCATAGGCTCCTTGCACACATTTTTAGAACCATGCAAAAGTTATTTGATTCACCCTCCTGACTGTATTAATTATACTATATAATAATTGAATTATATTCCTTGTATAATACAGCACCACTTGTTAGAGTGTGTTTTAAATTTATAGTTCTGAACATTTTTCCTTTAAGCAATGAAACAAATCATATGAACCAATAATGACAACCTGCCATTTCAGAACATTTCAACAATAAAGGGCCACTCTACTCAAACTTCTGTCATACAATCCACCAATATCAATCAATATGCAGAATCTTTGCAGAAGTAAAACTCCTCTGAATAATTCCACATTAAAGAGATCTGAAACCAGTGAAGAGGTTGTTGCTAGAAAACAACTTCATATTTCATTGTTTCATCTACAAATTCACTGCCTGCTGCCCTTAAAAAATAAATTGCTTACGTTATATTAAAAAAAATGGTAAGCTGGTATATTGCAATAGGGAATTGGTGGCAAGCTGAAAAACAAGTACATAGTTATTAGGCAGCTCATCCAAAGGAAGACATACACCCCTTTAAAATACACATCTACATGTTGTGGGAGTAGAACCTACAGCCCTCTGTATCAAGATGCAAGTATGCTACCTGCTGTGCTGCTTTAAAAATTCTATACCACAATAGTGATACTATTTGCTAAACAAAACAATTGCACATTTTAAGCAGGCTTAGCATGAGCAGCAGTAAAACTCTCTTCCCTTGAAACTCACAATTCCTTGAAAATAAATTCCACCTGCTAACTCTAAGTAGGTCATTTCAGACACACACACTTAACCTGTTAGTAAAAGAAATCTGGACAAAGCCTAAAATAAACAGGGATAGATTAAAAATATTGCTCTGATGAACCTATAAAGTTAAGTTGCTAGAATAACAGGATTTGTGTTAGTAAGCATTTTTTCTAAAGGATATGACACGTAAAACTGAAAATGTCTGTCACTAATTATCAACTGCAATCCTTTTCAGGTGGAATATGAGGCAAAAATCTGGACGTTCTGCAAAAACCTGGATAGCTGAGGCCTACTATACAGAGGCACAGTAGGCTAATCTAATAAGGAGGCGAAAGCCAAATACACTCTGGTTAGGCGTATAAATGCCCTAGGGCAGATAGCCTAGTATCTACCTATGAACCTATTCCAGATGGTTTTGAAAGAAATCCTAGCTCAAAAGCTTTTTGCATTCACTCTAAATAAACTTAAGCAATGAATAATTAATGAAACTGCATGAAGTACCCATGGGCCTGGCAACATATTTTTTCTTTCCCCTAAATGACCCTGTACAACAATGTCTCAATTAGTTTAATGCCTTTTTTCCATCGTTCAGTTAAGGTAAAATAAAGTTATGTTAAGTCCACATATATCACTTGTTTAATTTGCAGCTGTCTTTGTACTGGCTGCTGCTGAAAAAAATAGAAGTTTCTTTCAGAAATGAAAGAATTCTTAGTCAATAAAAGTATCATTATTGAAAATGCATAGCTTCCAAATGACACTGCTAATAGCAACCTTGAATTTCCTAACAGTGCACTAGCAAAGGATATAAGCAAAATTAAAATGTATGATTGATAGCAGGAAACCTTTAGTCAATAAATCAATTAGTAAACAATCCATGACCTTTTCTGTAATTCCTAAAGTGATTTAAAACACAGAATAATCAATTTTTTAACGAATTAAGTCACATCTATATTATATAATACTATATGGAATGACAGCACTGACCAGATCAAAACTGTACATCAGGAACCTGAATCCACATACTACAAAATAACACATTTTTCATCACAGCCACTGCATGCTTCCTGCACATCACCTGCTAAATAAGTTGGGATGGATAATACTTGCCAATAGAATAAAATCCAGCTATCTCACTTTTACCTTCGAACTGCTATACAGCTGTAAATGTCCATAACTCAGCGCAGTTATAATCAGTAAGACTTAATTTTTATGCTTGGATGACATGTGTCCTTTCTAATGGTTACAGGGATTACAGGTTGCTTTGACATAAGCGTTACTCTTATTCACCTCCCCTGTGTATAAAACATACACCTCAACGTTCCCTGACTTTCAATGATGTCCATGCCTGCTTCCATTTCTTCTTTTGGTGTCTTTGTCATTAAAAGCATGACTGAAGCAATGTAGCCGGGAATTAATTTGTCACTAAACATGAAGTGACTGGAGTTTGTTTCATTCTGAGATGTGCATTTCCACTTTAAATTGTTGACTTCACATCTGTTATATACATTTAATAAAACGATACAGTAAGAAACCCTCGCTTGACAGCGACAGTTATTAAATTTTATATTCCTCAGTTAATTCATATCAACAAAAAACAACTTGTCCCGGCACATTCCTAAGTGGAGTTTTCCTGATGTGGGACTCTTGCCTGTCATTAATGATGACTTTGTCCACGACAATTTGGGCAATATGAGACAACTACAGACTTACACCTCCGGGGTCTCGTTTTAACTCCTGGAAAGCATTTTATTACATTTAAACGTATTTCATTTTGGGAGCCTGGTTTAAGGTCAAATCAAGCTATCTACCTCTTCATTAATAGTGCGGGCGTTAAAAACTACACAGCTTTCACAACACCGATTTGATTAGGAGGGAAATTTACCTTAACTCCATAAGTTAGTTTTAAAGTTACAGACTCATTTGTGTCCAACACACTTCCCAGTTCCTTTGTAATTATATTGGTGGACAATGGTGGTATATCTGCACCATTTTGGCACATAAACATGGTTATTTAATTTGAATAAAGAATCGTTTAATTTTATAGGACTTCAAAATAAGAAATTAAACACATTTTCTATCCACCGCCAAAGTCGTCTGATTAGTGCAACTGGTTCTGTCTCTGTTTCTGAACCCACTCCACATTATCTATGATTATTAACTACTGTTTTAGTCTCCCTTTGGAAATGTGTGCAGAGCCTATACTGCAAACTTCCTACAGCAGCCAGAAAAGCACACCGAACACACGAGGAAAACAAGATGGCAGGCAGGCAAGGCAGCTCATCACACTGTGATGGAGGGACGGTCGGACGTGCAGACACAGTAACTGGTGCACAATTTGAGGGTTGGAATTGGAAAATAGTTGTGATTTTTGGTGTAGGGAGGGAAGGGAATATACACATTTACACACTGCAGTCAGAGCGCACCACTCACTCACACACACTCCCTAATCTCAACTCAAGTGCGCCACTTTTGCATTTTGGCACCAACTGCCAAGTGTTCAGTCAGTATGACTGTACAAAAAAGGACTCAATCAGGAGTGGAGCAACCATCAACCTACCTTCTTGTTCTTGTACCAAGTCCAACACCACCACCAGTCCAGTCCTTCCACCATACAATGAACAGCCAGTCAGCCAGGAATCAGGCAGGATACTCTTCTCCACCATCCACCTGCAGTCTTCTATAATGATTGATGCAGTTAGAAAGTTTAAGGAGGAGTTTCAGGCTCGTCACGTCAGTCGTCGATTATGCATCATCATGCCATGTGACTGCCTGCCACACCATCTCCACTAACATCTCTTCCTAAAGTTCCGATTCTGAGCAAATTGAACAATGCAGGCCAGGCTTTACAGGGAAAAAAAAAGTAAGTGCAAATAACAGAAAAAAAGTGTGTTTTGCAGATAGCATTAAGAAAATCCAGGGGGGTGCAAGTGCACCCCCTTGCACCTGCTTGCGGGCGCCCTTGAGTATTAGTTACATAGTAATATGGATCAAAAATATAATAAAAAACACTGACTAAAGTAGTAAACATGCATGGCCAGGGCACAAAGATATGCCCATGATATACTAATGTTATAAAGACAAATGAAGAATATAAAAATAAATTCCTCAAACCAAAAAATAGGAAGTCCAAAGCTGTATATAGTGCAGCGTAATTGTAGATGTTAAATTACAAAAAGAATACCAATAAATAGATATTCCAACACTTGCTCAGAAAAAGTCCAGCAAATATTTGAAGCGCGCAAGATGGCTCCCAACTTGACTCCAAGAACGAGTTGTATCAAGGCCACACACGAAAAATAAAAAAAGAAAACCACATAGTATTCTTCATGGCAAACAAATAATGTTCAATAATGTATTAATCCTTGAAACTGTAAAATAAGGTATATACACGACATAACAATCCAAACATCCAAACAGCGTTGCATAGAAACCCACGAAGAAAATGATGTTGAAGTGTAGAAGTAAATTCCCCTAATCACATAGTCAGAAGTCCAAAACTGTATATAGCACAGCATGTTTATGGATGTTAAATGGCAAAAAGAAATCGCCTATAGTTGTACAGTCCACACACTTGCTCGAAAAAAATCCAACAGATGTTTAAAAGGCGCTATATGACTCCCACATTAAATACAAGTCCAAGATATATTTAGACCCTACACAAACAGTTAACGAAAAAGACACATAACATTCTTCGTGAGAAACAACTAATGTTTGATAATACCTTAGTCCTCATAAGTATGTATAAAGTATATACATAGCATAGCAGTCCAGTTCCTAAACTATGCAAATGGCGTCGCAATTAAACCCACAAAGAAAATGGGGTAATAAAGCAAGACGACAGTTCAATCAATATATATTCCACAGGAAACATCCAAATGGTGTCGCTTGTACTTGCATATGGTCCCCGTTCCATATACGCTAGATGTTGAGTAAATCAAAGCCTTGGATTCAACAGATATGTCCATACGCCCACCAGCATCAAACGAAAATAAAAGTGAATGCTCGATAACTAAACACACACATTACAGCCAAAATGACGGTCAGAGAATCACTCTGAATTTAGGATATGGACAGCCGCAAATCTATAACTGAATGATAGATGAATATATGTTCATAATAAAAGAAAAATAAAAATGTGGATCAAAAATGGGAAAAAAGCATAACAACTAATGGCTGCTACAACGAATGCCTGTAGCAGCATCGAAGTCACGGGCCCCAGCAGGAAGTCAAGGGAGGAGTATCAAAAAGTCAAGTCCCCTTCACGTGAGCAAATGCCAGGCTCCACACACCAGAACAGTAAAAAACACAAAGAGCCAGCAAAAGTGACTTCAAAAATATTTGTATTCACAAATACATACAGCAAACAAACCGGGTTCCATTTCTATATGAGAAAGTGCATCTATCCGGAATAAAATTAGCAATATAGTGATCAGATTGGTGTAACAACAGTATGGTCTCTGTATTGAAGTAAGTCTGATCTATCCATATTGTGCACCTGGTTTTTGGCCATTGTAATATTACCAATTTTGTATCCTCGTTGTTTAAACCTATCCGTTAAGTCCCTTTCATTCAGACAAATGTATATGGCTTGGAACAGATACGTTTGGCCCTAATAAACTGAGATTTAGGAATGTTCCTAGTGATATGTGGTGGATGGTAGCTGGAAGCATGCAGAAGTGAATTATATTGTATTATACGGAAAAAAATTGAAATACTATTTCAATCATTATAAGTGTTGTGATAGCAAACAATCTCTACATAAACAGACTACATTGTCAGGCAAAGCCTTATATGGATGTTTTCCATGTGGTCATTGTTCAAATTGTAAACATGTCATTACATCTAAGGCTTTCTCTAGTAGAAATTGCTCCAGGGTGTATGATATAGGCTTTTTTGCCAATTGTAGCAATGATTGGGTTGTTTACCTTGCTACTTGCCAGTGTGGAGCATTCTATATAGGGCAGACGTCTCGCCCACTAAGATCACGGATTTCGGAACATATGAGTAACATCAAACATAAAAAAATAACAAATGCTTTGTATAAACACCAGTTAATGCACCCCACTGCGGAGTTTAATTTTATGGTTATTGATGTTATTCATGGGAATCGCATGAATAAAACTGAATGGCACAATATATTAAATAATAAAGAAAAAAGCTTGGGGGTTTATTCCCACCCGGACTTAATGAATATTTATGAATGTTCAACCAATGGGAAATGGCTTTATAGTATTTAAACAGCATGTTTTTTGTGTGTTGCTTTTATACACTGAGGAAGGCTGTGTTAGTCCAGCCGAAACCGGTTTGTTTGCTGTATGTATTTGTGAATACAAATATTTTTGAAGTCACTTTTGCTGGCTCTTTGTGTTTTTTACTGTTCTGGTGTGTGGAGCCTGGCATTTGCTCACGTGCAGGGGACTTGACTTTTTGATACTCCTCCCTTGACTTCCTGCTGGGGCCCGTGACTTCGATGCTGCTACAGGGATTCGTTGTAGCAGCCATTAGTTGTTATGCTTTTTTCCCATTTTTGATCCACATTTTTATTTTTCTTTTATTATGAACATATATTCATCTATCATTCAGTTATAGATTTGCGGCTGTGCATATCCTAAATTCAGAGTGATTCTCTGACCGTCATTTTGGCTGTAATGTGTGTGTTTAGTTATCGAGCATTCACTTTTATTTTCGTTTGATGCTGGTGGGCGTATGGACATATCTGTTGAATCCAAGGCTTTGATTTACTCAACATCTAGCGTATATGGAACGGGGACCATATGCAAGTACAAGCGACACCATTTGGATGTTTTCTGTGGAATATATATTGATTGAACTGTCGTCTTGCTTTATTACCCCATTTTCTTTGTGGGTTTAATTGCGACGCCATTTGCATAGTTTAGGAACTGGACTGCTATGCTATGTATATACTTTATACATACTCATGAGGACTAAGGTATTATCAAACATTAGTTGTTTCTCACGAAGAATGTTATGTCTTTTTCGTTAACTGTTTGTGTAGGGTCTAAATATATCTTGGACTTGTATTTAATGTGGGAGTCATATAGCGCATTTTAAACGTCTGTTGGATTTTTTTCGAGCAAGTGTGTGGACTGTACAACTATAGGCTATTTCTTTTTGTCATTTAACGTCCATAAACACGCTGTGCTATATACAGTTTGGGACTTCCGACTATGTGATTAGGGGAATTTACTTCTACACTTCAACATCATTTTCTTCGTGGGTTTCTATGCAACGCTGTTTGGATGTTTGGATTGTTATGTCGTGTATATACCTTATTTTACAGTTTCAAGGATTAATACATTATTGAACATTATTTGTTTGCCATGAAGAATACTATGTGGTTTTCTTTTTTTATTTTTCGTGTGTGGCCTTGATACAACTCGTTCTTGGAGTCAAGTTGGGAGCCATCTTGCGCTTCAAATATTTGCTGGACTTTTTCTGAGCAAGTGTTGGAATATCTATTTATTGGTATTCTTTTTGTAATTTAACATCTACAATTACTCTGCACTATATACAGCTTTGGACTTCCTATTTTTTGGTTTGAGGAATTTATTTTTATATTCTTCATTTGTCTTTATAACATTAGTATATCATGGGCATATCTTTGTGCCCTGGCCATGCATGTTTACTACTTTAGTCAGTGTTTTTTATTATATTTTTGATCCATATTACTATGTAACTAATACTGTATATTGGATATACAGGTTTTTTGTTAACATCTATTCATGATCCTATTCTTCATTGCCTACATAGTTGTATGCTTATTTGAGTTGTTATTTATGACCATATTTACCTTGTTCTTGTACACTGTTTCGAATTATACCTTAGCAGTCTGGTATCTTTTCTACATTTGGGGATGGTGCTATGGTATGTCAGCTTTGGTGTAAATATTTTCCAATATATGCTAGATTTTGATTCTTTAAAGTGACAATTACAACTACTTGTCATATGATAGTTATATGATAGGTATTGTTGATATTTTAGGTTTCAGGTTATCATTGTCTATGGACATATGTAGTTCTTGTTTCATTCATGGATATGCTATTGTTTTTGTAACTGATATTATATGGTTTGATTGTTATTCACATTTATGATCAGGGTCCACACATCGCTTCAGGTGTTCTATTTGTAGATTTTATATTCAATTTTTTACACATTGAATACATTATTTACAGTATTGTGGTTCAAATATAACATTTGGCATGGAATATTATCCAAGTACTTTATTTTACTAGTCCTTACATCCAGCAGTAGCTATATAGTAGTAGCATGTTGTTTTTTATATTGTGTTAATGCTTGGGTATGTTCACAATATATGCATACTATATTTCAGGATGCTTGAGTGTTTGACAAAACCAGGCATATAACAACACACATGTTACACTTTTTTAAGTGTTTATTTTTCGTTATCATTCTGACTAGATCATTGTCTGTCTTGGTCCCATTGGGGTTTATTCTCTTATCTTTATTTGGGTAAGGGTATTTGGATTTCCATTCGGCTTATATTGTATCTCAATTTTTTGTCCGCTCCTGCCTTAATTCTTGTAATGCTCCCTCAAAATATATATTTGGCTGGTGTGAATTAATTTTTATTTGGACCTTTGGCACTTTCTAGTATTGCTGTGGACGCAGCTATTTTACATCATTATTTGGTGTTTTTTTCTGCTGTTATTGTCCATTGTGTTTTACAGCCGTCGTGGTTTTTTCCACAAATAACCATTATTGACAGCTATTTATATCTAGACTATTTTGATTGGACTGTCTTGGTTCAGTTTTCTGATACCAATATTGACAGTATATACTTTTCCAATTGTGGTTATCAGTATGGATCTATCAAACCTTATTTCGGGTTTGGTTGCAGACAAAGATGACCTAGGGGTCTTTGGTCTATCCAATAATAATAATGGGAATACTAAACCCATTGAATCAAGTAGTTTAGAGTCATCATGACAAATTTTGATTGATGATTTAAATAAGCAGTTTAGACAACTGCGTGCTAATGTATGGCACAGCAAGCTCTTTAGGGCATATCAGGCTGCTAATATTACCCCCAGGGGGTTACGTATTCGCACGATCCCCCATGTCAATAGTATGGATGATGAGTTGACCAAAAATTGGTCCAAAATACAACAGGAAGCCACTATGGCTTTTGTCATTGAATTGCTAAATTTTCACAATAGGGCAATCGATAGGGGGCTTACAAGCATTACTGCTCTAGCGGACAAACTTAAGGTTTTTGAAAAGGAACCTTCATTTGAAGTTAGATTGAATAAGGTAGCAGTAGACCTTAAAAAATATGATGCTGAATTGAAATCTAGAAAAATGAAAAAATTCCATAGGGACCAGGAAGATTATTTACGAGGGAATCCATTTTTGCATCAGACTAAGCATGTGAGGTTTAATAACCCTCCAGCTTCTACTATGAAACGCAAAAGACCTAGGTCTATTTTACGCAAAAATTATAATGGGACCACCTCATCTTTTGATGATACATCGTCTGGCACAGATAACGAATCCCTGGCAGCATCGGGGTCTCCCTCTCCCAAAAGAACACCTGGGGTTGTCCCTTTAGAATTAAACGCAGACGGGGGGACGTAAACATCGGAAAGGTTCAAAATATTCAAGGCTCACTAGCAATGGCTCTGAAAAACTGAATGATGTAAAACCTAACAATGTGTTGAATTTGTCTAATTTTGTTCTATCCTCTACACATATCTCTATTCTAAATAAAGGCCTCAGTTTTATACCTGGGTTTATGATTTCTGAAGATGCACTTGCTTAGGATGTAGTTAACTTTTGCAGATTGCTCAATCTTAAACTATTTTTTGGTGATTCTGGTTATAATGTGGATCATGGTAAATTCATCTACCATAAATCCAGTTTTGTACCACCTATGCATGACACAGTTCATTTGTTTTTAAATAGTGTGCTTAAAGATCTACACTATTTTAGCTCTGATGCTGCTGTTAAATATAATAATGTATCTTTCATTGAGAAACAGGCTATATGTGATCTACAGAACAATAAGGATATTGTTATTACCACAGCTGATAAGGGAGGTGCTGTGGTTGTGCAAAACTGGACAGATTATGATAGGGAGGCTCGTAGACAGCTTTTTGATACCAGATACTATTCTCATATGTCTGTCGATCCTACTTCAAGATTTGTCAAATGCATAAAATGTTTTCTTGTTGATGCCAAAGATCGGGCCATTATTAACAATGAAACTTTTCAACACTTGTCAATAGTGGATTCCCATGCACAATATATCTACTTTTTACCCAAAATCCACAAGAATGTCACCAATCCTCCGGGCAGACCTATAGTATCTGGCAAGGGCTATGTTACAGAGCCGCCGTCTATGTTTTTGACCAAAAATTTAAAAAGTACAGTTTTGTACCTACCATAAATGTAGATGTTCGAAGATCCACATTGCTGCAGTCCTTACTTATGGGTAGTCCGCTGTCCTCGGTCGGCCCGAATACCAAAGTATTAGGCTGACATCGGTCATGGGCGCTCAGATCTGACATCAGAACGTCAGGGTATAAAAGCGCATGACCGACGTCATATCCTCAGTCTTTTCTTGCCCCAGATGTCAGAAGGCCCTAAAAAGAAAGGCCACAACCAAAAACAGAATACCTCCCAAAAACAGGCCCAACAACAACCATCACCCAAACCATATAACCATGCCAAACTACAGTGGGGAAGGAGGGAGGGTAAATTGGACTGCAGCAATGTGGATCTTCGAACATCTACATTTATGGTAGGTACAAAACTGTACTATGTTCTTCATCTCACATTGCTGCAGTCCTTACTTATGGGTAGAATCCCAAAGCAACGGGAAAGGGAGGATGGCAAAATCATAAAGCATTAGGGGCTGCTAAAATGCCCTGTAATATTGCAGTGGCAAATCCAGCCCTAGACTTAGAATAAAGAGGAAGGTGGTACTGTTTAGAAATGTACTGAACTCCAAGTAGCTGCTTCCAAAATATCTTTTGTAGCTACCCCCCTTAGAAAGGCAGTAGAGGTGGCAGTAGCTCTAGTGGAATGAGGTCTGATTCCAGCCGGAATCTCCTTACCATGATGGGAATAACAGAAAGAAATACAAAACCCAATCCACTTAGAAATAGTTTGTTTTGAAACAGGTTTACCCTGAGAACCCAAAGCAAAAGAAACAAACAACTGCTGAGACTGTCTGAACTCCTTGGTTCTGCTCAAATAATAACGCAACTGCCTGTGAATATCCAAAGTATGCAAAATCTTCTCCCCTTTATTTTGGGGTTTGCATAAAAAGTAGGCAAATGAATAGTTTGGTTTAAGGCCACACTAGAAACCACTTTAGGCATAAAGGAAGGATTAGTACGCAAAGATACCCTATCCTTATGAAAAATCAGGAAAGGCTCCACTGCCATAAGGGCCTGTAATTCAGAAACCCTTCTTGCAGAAGTAATGGCCAACAAAAAAGCAGTTTTCCAAGACAAATACTTTAACTCGGCCGTAGCTGCAGGCTCAAAAGGTTGTAGAGTAAGTTTTTCCAACACAAAATTGAGATCCCAAGCAGGAGTAGGAGCTCTACGTGGGGGTCTTATGTTCTTTGCCCCTCTAAGAAATTGCTTAAACAAAGGATGAGAGAATAAAGGAGGGTCACAATCATAGTGAGCAGAAATGGCTGCAGCATGAATCTTTATAGAGGAGAAAGACAAACCTTTGTCCAGTAACTCAGTAAGATATTGAAGAGAAGCACTTAAATTAGGCTTGGAAACATCAAAATTCTTCTCTTTGCTCCAAATAAAAAATCTCCTCCATTTATCAGCATAAACTTTCCTTGTACTAGGCCTTCTGGCCTCCAAAATAACATTCAAAACTTGTTGTGGCAGCTGAGACCCTCCAGGATCTAAAACAGAATATGCCAAGCTGTTAGATGTAGAGACTGAATCCTGACATTGAGGAAGTGACTGCCCTCCTGAGACAAAAGATGCGGAATTAAAGGTAGAGGCCATGGAGGCTCCCTTACTAAACTCCTCAGAAGTGGGTACCAGTGCTGTCGAGGCCAATCCGGTGCTATCAAAATCATGGATGGTTTGTCTTGTCTGGCCTTCAAGAGTACCTTGGGGAGGAGAGGCAGAGGTGGAAAGGCATAGACATGAAGATTGTTCCAACTGAATGATAGAGCATCCACCTTCCAAGCTGTGTGATGAAATCTTTTTGTGCAAAACTTTGGCAACTGGTAATTTAGTGGAGAAGCGAACAGATCTATGTCTGGAGTCCCCATAACACTGTCAACTGCTGGAATACATGATGATCCAATTTCCACTCGTGAGGATCCACTATCTGTCTGCTCAACACATCTGCTAAGGAGTTCTGTGCTCCTGGCAGAAACCTTGCTTGAAGATTGAGGTGTAAACTGAGAGCAGTCTCCCACAAAATCATCGCTTGCCTGCAAAGTGGGTATGAATGGGTTCCCGCTTGTTTGTTGATGTACCACATGACAGTAGTGTTGTCTGTTTGAATCAACACCTGCCCTGGGTGAAGTAAATCCTTGAAAGCCATTAATGCAAACTGGACTGCTAACATCTCCTTCAAGTTGATATGCAAATGTTGAAGTCTGACAGGCCACGTGTCTTGCACCCATTTTCCATTGAGGTGTGCTCCCCAAGCCTTGTCCGAGGCATCCGTCGTTAGAATCTGACTCGCCTCTGGTCGGGTCACAGAGAGTCCCTTGTTTAGGTGACATTCCTGAGCCCACCACAAAAATTCCTTCTGAATGCAAGGTATTATCTGAATGACAGTGTCTAGATCTTGGCAGTGTTGTGTCCATACATTTTTGAGATACCATTGAAGCTTCCTCATATGCAGTTTGGCATTGGGAAGCACCAGAATACAAGATGCCATGAACCCCAAGGCTTGAAGGACTGTCCTTGCAGTCAGCCTGGACTGTAGAGACATTTGATGGAAATAAAGAGAAAGGCTTCTTTGTTTATCCGGGGTCAAAAAAGCCATCTGGGAAGCTGTATTCAGTCTCACACCCAGAAAGCACATGTCCTGAGAGGGTACTAGACTGGACTTTATTTCGTTCACAGAATACCCTAGGCATCTTAACACTACCATCACATATTGTAGATGATGAAGAAGTTCGTCTTTGCCTTGAGCAATAATCAGGCAATCGTCGAAATAAGGATAAATCTGTATTCCTCTTAACCTGAAAAAGGCTATCACTGGAGCCAGAACCTTTGTGAACACTCTGGCAGTAGATAAGCCAAAGGGCAATGCAGAGAACTGATAATGTAAATTTCCAGCTCGAAAACGCAGGTACCTCCTGCAACTGGGCCTGATAGGAACATGAAGATAAGCCTCTTTGAGATCCAGAGTTACCATCCAGTGGTCTTTTCCCAACAGAGGTAAAAGCTGTTGTAACGTCAGCATCTTGAACTTTGGAATGTCCAGACAAGTGTTGAGGATAGATAAATCCAAAATCGGTCTCCACGTGTTCCCTTTCTTTGGAACTAGAAACAGGCGAGAATAAAATCCTAGGCCCACTTCTGACAGAGGAACTGGCTGTATAGCTCCCATTTGAAGAAGTAAAGAAATCTGTTTGTGAGCCTCTAACCTTTGCCGAGGAGGAACATCTGGCATGCCTTTGAAAGGAGGCAATGTATGGAAATAAAACTTGTAGCCTCGGTTTATAATGTCCAATACCCATTTGTCCTGGGTGACTAAAAGCCAGTTTTGCTTGAAAAGTGCTAACTTTCCTCCCAAAGGAGCTGCCAGGCAAGAGGAATCTGGCAGCTGAAAATGCAGGTCATTGAGCCTGTTTACGAAAGGACTGGCCCCTGCCCTCACCTGCAGACTGTGCAGGCGAACTCCATGTTCTAGGTCTGAAGGAACTCTGAGCTCTGCCCCCACCCCCTCTAGATCTGCCCCCAGACTGAGAATCAGAAGAAGGGTAAGTCCATCCTTTAGTAGGCCAATTTCTACTAAACTTTGGAGGTTGCACCTGCAAAAAATCTTTAACAGTCTGCATAGACTTAGCCTTGTCCTCCATTTTCTTTAATACAGACTCTACAGGAGGACCAAACAAAACTTCAGACTGTAAAGGGCATCCAGAATTCTAGTCTTAACATGCTCAGACAAATTCTGATCCTTAAGCCAGGCGTGCCTTCGAATAACTGAACCAGTGGCAGCCACCCTAGAAGAAGCCTGTAAAGCATCAAAGCCACACTGTAAAGAATGCTTGCCCACCTGTTCAGAGACATGTACCAAATCCTGCAGTTCTTTACACTCAATACCCTCTGCTAAAGCATCCACTTTAGATTTTAGCTGAGAAAGGAGGAAATTCTGATATTTCAACATATGAAACTGGCAATTTAAAGCTCTCATTGCTAACGTAGAAGAGGTATACACCTTCTTACCCCATCTATCCAAAGCTCTAGCTTCCTTATCTAGAGGAACCGGATTTTTTACAACAGAAGCTCTAACACCCTTAGGCCCCTGACTAATAGTTTCTGGGTCTGCCCTAGGACTTTTATACAGATATTTATGAGCCTCAGGCACCCTATAATACCTGTCTGGTTTGACTGGCGCAGGAGGCACAGAATCTGGATTAAGGGAAGCCTCCGAGAAAACATCTTGAACAACATCCAAAACTGGAGGTATAGCTAAGGGTCTATGCTGTGGTAAAACAAAATTACCTAAGCCTTTTCCGAGAATCAGAGAAATCCTGTCCTTCCCACTTAAAATGCTCCCTCATGGAATGTAAAGTTTCTGAAAAGAAAAATCCTCAGGAGGAGAAGCAGAAGGAGTGGAATCCTCTGCATCAGAATCCGAATAAGGAGGAAAATCTTGAATGTCTTCCACAGAAGACTCTGAATCATCTGAGGCCTGCTCCAAACTTTCCAACTCTAGCTCTACCCTGGGCCTCTTATCAGGAGGGGGCATAGAACCTCTAATTAAAGTAATCAAATCTTCTGCCATTTTAAGCATGTGCTTTTTAGGCACTGACCCTGAGGAACCAGGACTGACACCAGAGGAAGGCAAAACAGACCTGCCCTTAGAAGGAGCCTTAGAAATAGTAGCAGAAGGCCTAACCACCCTAGGCACAGTAGGGAGAATAGTAACCTGTGAGGCCCCTTCAGCCTGACCTGAGTCCTGTGAAGCCACCTCTTGCAAAATCAAAGTTTCCCCCTGAGTCTCAACAGAAACTTCAGCCAGATCCACCTGATCCCCTGTAGCTTCTAATGGACCGGCGTCCGGAACGGACGAATCATCCTGCCTAGGCTTCACAGATTTGTCTTTGCGCTTCTTGGAAGCGGCCGGAGGATCCGACGGCATATTATAATTACACCGCTTGCCAAAGACTAACCTAGCGCAATCTAACCTCCGTTTTATAGTGCGCTTATTGAACCTAGCACAAAATCGACACCACTACGCCGTGCTCGTCCCAAACAAGGAATACAAAGTGAGTGGTAATCCCTATGCGGTATCTGTTTCCCACAAGAAATACAATTATTCACTTTTTCTGACATCCGGTAAATAACTGAGGCAAGAAAAAACAAAAATATTCCCCAACGGGGTACTTAGCCCAACTTGGTATCGGTCTGAAACTCCGAATTCTAAAAATTTCAGAACGCCGAACGGCACTTGCAACGCTGCTTCTGCATCGGACAATGCGGCAAAAAGACTGAGGATATGACGTCGGTCATGCGCTTTTATACCCTGACGTTCTGATGTCAGATCTGAGCGCCCATGACCGACGTCAGCCTAATACTTTGGTATTCGGGCCGACCAAGGACAGCGGACTACCCATAAGTAAGGACTGCAGCAATGTGAGATGAAGAACATCCCTTATTACCATCTATCAGATCTAGGTTAAAAGATACTACGAACTTTCTGCAAATAATATCAGACACACAACTTGAGGCTGACTGGCTTCTATGTACATTAGATGTGAGTGCACTCTATACAAATATACCACATCAGGCAGGATTAAAAGCTTTGGCACACTGGTTAGAGGTTACCAAATTGTATTCTCCATCATTCAATTCCTTTTTGATTGACATGGCCAGATATGTTCTCACATGTAATGTATTTTATTATAAAGATCTGTGCTTCTGGCAAACTAAAGGTACAGCTATGGGGGCATCCTTTGCCCCTATATATGCTGACCTTTTCATGGCTTATGTTGAGTCTATGATTATTTATGATGCCACCAGAAACACTTTTTTACCTGATATGGACATATGGAGACGTTACCTAGATGATGTGTGGTTGGTTTGGAGGGGAACTGAATCTGGACTTGCTGATTTTGTTTTATATCTTAACAACAATGAATGGGGACTGACATTCACTGAACATCATGATAAAAAGAACATTACATTTTTGGATGTCCTTATACGCAAGTTGCCTGATGGCACTTTAGATAGTGAAATGTATAGAAAGTTCCCACAATATAATTCACTTCTGCATGCTTCCAGCTACCATCCACCACATATCACTAGGAACATTCCTAAATCTCAGTTTATTAGGGCCAAACGTATCTGTTCCAAGCCATATACATTTTGTCTGAATGAAAGGGACTTAACGGATAGGTTTAAACAACGAGGATACAAAATTGGTAATATTACAATGGCCAAAAACCAGGTACACAATATGGATAGATCAGACTTACTTCAATACAGAGACCATACTGTTGTTACACCAACCACATTAAGATTCATTACTACCTATGCTCGTAACACTAACTGTCTACTGGATAGTGTTCATAGGAACTGGAATATTCTTCAATCTGATCACAATATTGCTAATTTTATTCCGGATAGATGCACTTTCTCATATAGAAATGGAAAAAATTTGAAATCCTATTTCAATCATTATAAGTGTTGTGATAGCAAACAATCTCTACATAAACAGACTACATTGTCAGGCAAAGCCTTATATGGATGTTTTCCATGTGGTCATTGTTCAAATTGTAAACATGTCATTACATCTAAGGCTTTCTCTAGTAGAAATTGCTCCAGGGTGTATGATATAGGCTTTTTTGCCAATTGTAGCAATGATTGGGTTGTTTACCTTGCTACTTGCCAGTGTGGAGCATTCTATATAGGGCAGACGTCTCGCCCACTAAGATCACGGATTTCGGAACATATGAGTAACATCAAACATAAAAAAATAACAAATGCTTTGTATAAACACCAGTTAATGCACCCCACTGCGGAGTTTAACTTTATGGTTATTGATGTTATTCATGGGAATCGCATGAATAAAACTGAATGGCACAATATATTAAATAATAAAGAAAAAAAGTGGATTATCAAGCTTGGGGGTTTATTCCCACCCGGACTTAATGAATATTTATGAATGTTCAACCAATGGGAAATGGCTTTATAGTATTTAAACAGCATGTTTTTTGTGTGTTGCTTTTTTACACTGAGGAAGGCTGTGTTAGTCCAGCAGAAACCGGTTTGTTTGCTGTATGTATTTGTGAATACAAATATTTTTGAAGTCACTTTTGCTGGCTCTTTGTGTTTTTTACTGTTCAAGGTGATTATTTGTCATCCAGGTTTCGGTAATGGAGAAAGCATTCTGGGTGATGATCAGAAGTTCGGTTTCAAAGGTACTAGGGCAGATAATAGTAGAGTCATCTGCGTATTAAACTACAGATCCATAAAAGTGATAGCAGAGTAAAAGCTGTTAATGAAAATACTGAACAGAAAATAGACCCTTGGGGAACTCCGGTGGAAGTAATGAGAAAAGGTGAGAAGAAGTGTAACCATTTGGTGGATTGTTGTCTGAAGTAACTGGTAAAACATTTAAGGATGGGAGTAGACAAGCCTAGGCGTGAGAACATGGAAAAGAGGAGAGAATGGGAGATAGCGTCAAAAGCCATAGAGAGATCAAGAAAGAGTGCAGTGACAAGTTTATCATCATTGCGATTGTGGTTAACAGTATCTAGGAAGGATAGGAGAGCAGTTATAGTACTGTGGCCAGGACGGAAGCCATGCCGAGTGGGGGAAAGTAGTTGGTTTTGGGATAGATAATTCACAAGTTGAATTTGAATACATTTTTCCATTATTTTAGAAATAGGAGACAGAATGCCTACGAGGCGGAAATTTGAGATTTCTGAATTATTACCTCCTTTGTGTAAGGGCATGATGTAGGCTTTCATCCAAATGGATGGTACATAGGATTCCTGGATAGATCTGTTTATGAAAATATTTATGGGGTAGCCGATGGATTTGGCTGACATCTGTAGGTATTCTGGGGGTAAACTATCTGGGGCAGTGCTACCAGGTTTGAGTTTTAGCAGGACTTTAGTAATAGTGGAAGTGGGAATAGGAGAGAAAGTCTGGGGATAAGGGTTTTCTGGGGAGTGGTGTGTGTTGCTATGGGGTTGCTGTTATGAGTAGTTTGAGGAAAGGTGGAAGCAAGTTGGGATATAGTGTCTATAAAGTAGGAATTGAAGAGGGTAGCTAATTCAGCAGGAGTTCCACTTCTCTAGAACAAGCTTCCAATTCATGTGAAACAGAGTACCTCCATGACCCTCTTCAAAAGCAACCTAGATCAATGGATGGGTGACACAAATTCACTCTTGGGGTGGTGCCCATGTCCCTCCTGGACACAGGAAGTCAATATTAACTACCATACACCCTCACCTCTGCAATCTTAACTCAGCTACCAATTGAGGCAACTCAGGATAAACATGGCTAGGCTTGTAAGGGCTCTAGAGCCATTAGACTAGTAACCTTCTATGAACCTATAAGAAACTGATAAACTTATGCTTAACTGATAAACTTATGCTTTCTGATGATCAATGTGTAGGACAAACAAATTAGCAGCTACTAAAAGACAACATTAACAAATTGTACATGATTATTTCTTGGATACAGATGCTAATTTAACTCATTTGGATTGTTAAAATGAAAATTAACTAAATAGATGTAACACAGTTTAGACTGAACATCTGATTAGATGAACCTTTTAAAGTTGTATGTGTAAACTTGGTATCTAGAAATTTTACGAGTCATTTGCACAAATATTTACATTACCTACAGTGCCAACTGATAAATGGACACTGGGAAAAGAATGACTCGTGGATCTTTTGAATAAGTGAATTTCATGACCCTGAATGTGCAGACTTAAGTCAATTTAATTTAATGTTAAGCAGAACATAGGTTGTCAACAGTTCTAGCAAATATAAATACTTTGGGACGCACTTCTCAACTGTTCCTATTGTCAGTATACTTCTTAACCATACCGAATTCCTTTGTATTTACCAGTTTTGAGGTCAAAATAATGGGGTGTGATGAATTTCTGAGTGGGACCCACAATTCCCAAATTTCCCGTGTTTTTTTGTTTTTTTTATTTTATTTTTATTTTTTTTTGAAAGTTGGTCCTGGCGTCATCACGTGTAGGGTCTGTCACAGCCTGTTGAAAACAGAGTTCAGCTGAGAGGGGAGGACTCAAGTCCATTTGTGTAGTACTCTGTTTATCCTTCTAGATCTATGTACGATCTGTATTAATTAACTGACCCGGCAGACCCATTTGTTTACAATTTGCAGTCTGTGTAAGAATTGCATTTAAGATGCAGCAGCACACAGCAACCAGAGAATGGAACGGAAGACAACTCTTGGGCAGCAAGCTGTTTTAAAATATTATGTTAATGTCGGTCGCAAACTCAGGGGAGAGCGAATTCAGGCTCACACTCACATTACAGTAACAGGTGGAAAATGAGAAAATATATCTCCAATTGTGGTTACTCTTCCTCTGGGTGCTCCAGGTAAAAGGAAAAAAAAATGCGACTGTTAGATTTATTTTCGCAGAACGTCCAGACCCGATTTATTTACTCATATTTTGGTCAATTTCTCATACAATTGTAGTTTTCTGGCAAATCACTGCCTGGTAGTAGTGGCAGATCTTAGAAAATAATGGCAGGGCATTCTTATTTTGAGAAATGACAGCTTTCATATCTTACTTATTTTATGTTTACTTTTACTGTCCAACCAAAATGAGCTGCTTATTTTATGTTTGAGAAATGAGAGCTTTCTTATTTTATGTCCGAGCTAAGTTTGAGAAATGAGAGCTTTGTCCAAACTAAGCTTTATTAAGATTGGTGAGATGTATTGTGTATTAGGGTCTATATTATAACCTCGAATGATTAAGAGGGAATGCTCTTTAATCGACGCCTTAAAATCAAAAGCACTAAATCCCGAACAGACAGAACAGCAATTTTTTGCCCAGGGAAAAAAAACCACTGGGTCGTTTTTGAGACCTTGCCATTTCCTCCACTGTGGGGCAATCTTGGAGTTGGCATATTTAAATAGGGGGTGTGGGGGGAGCGCAGCCCACACATTGGGGGGAAAGCCCCCCAATGTATTTTGTTTAGATTTTTTTTTTTTTTGTGGAGCAGTGATTTTTCCCCCCTGGGGGAAAAAAAAATCGCTGTTCTGTGTGTTCGGGATTTAGTGATTGAGATTTTCAGGGGTTGATTTAAGAGTGTTTGCTCTTTTAATAATTCGAGGTTGTAATATAGACCCGTCTATTAATGTATTGTGTGTATTAATGATGGTAAGCTGCACTTAGAAATGAGCTGCTTATTTTATGTTTGAGAAATGAGAGCTTATGTCCGAGCTAAGTTTGAGAAACCTTATTTTGTGAAGCAAGAGCTTTCATATCTTACTTTGGGAGCTACCTATTTTAGGTTTACTTTTACTTTTGGGAGCCACAAGCTTATTAATGAAGACAAGAACCTTATTTTAAGGTCCTTAATACTCTGGGAGCCACATTCTTATTAATGTTGTGTGTGTGTGTGTGACTTTGGGAGCTGCATATTTTATGTTTACTTTTACTTTGGGGAGCCGCATTTTTATTAATGATAAGAACCACCTTATTTTAATGTCCTTATACTCTGAGGGCCACATTCTTATTAATGCTTTGTGAGTGTGAGTGTGTGTGTGTGTGTGTGTGTGTGTGTGTGTGTGTGTGTGTGTGTGTGTGTGTGAGACTCTGGGAGCCACCATTCCACCACTTTTGATTCAAGGAGTTGTCTGGAATGTTTGGCTCAAACTTTTGGTCTGTTCCTCTTAAACTTTGTGGTTTGCTGGCAAATCACTAAGAAATGAATTCACTAAATAATGATAGCCATTTAAGGAAATGCATGGTAACACAAAACATTTTATTCTAGCAACTTTTCTAAGATTATACAAGCAATGTTTAAAATGTGTTCCTGGTTTTGGGCCTTTGATCCCCCTCCCAAAATAAATTTTGGCTTTTTCCAGATTTCTTGTGCTGCACAGTTCTTCGGGGGAGAGAAGTTTAGCGTTGCTTATGCCAAGTCTTTGTGTTGTTAGTAGGTAGAATACTTGCTTTTGATGCAGAAGGCTGTGGGTTCTACTCCCAAAGTATGCAGATGGATTGCTGATACTTTAATGTGTTGTAATTTAAACGGGGTGGATGCTGCATGTATGCTTCTTTTGCAAGGGGCCTACGATTTGAAAAAAACCCAAAGGTAATCTTTATCTGCCACTAGTCTGATGCATTTTCTTTGAATGTGTGTTTCAATGAGGTTTCAATTAATGCAAGTTTCAAGGCCAGATCAGTTTTAATGCTAAGTCTATTTTCATTGTGAGACTATATTGCTTTGTTTAGCAGATGTCTATTAGCATTTGTGCTATAAAATGTAAAATAAAATTTTTAAATGAAATCTAAATAATCACTGTAGAAATAAAGCCGTATGCACTTCACAATGTCTATGGTAAGTGGGGCAAAATAACCAAGTAATGGAACATTGGAATGGCTGCAGACGGGGACCATGATTTTGTGAGGGGGGGTGGCAAACTCAAAGACAGCCCAGGGCAGCACAAACTCTAGCTACACACTGATCAGTAGGCCATGGAGAATGACTTTTGGAGGTCCTAGCAAACTATAATATTCTTTTGCAAAGATTATAATATTGCCTACCATTAAATGCCCTAGGTTTACCACAAAACCCACATACATAAATATAGTCACCAAAAACAAAATCCCAATGTTCATCTTCTCCCTTCCCAGTGAAAATCACTGCTACACATTTAAAAAAATGGTTACCATTTACTACAGGGTCTGGGGCCATATTTTGGTTGTCTGTTCTTCAGTTTCGTTTTTAAGCTGGTATCCCACGATTCCACTGGAGTAGGTAGGGTTATTTAATTAAGTATGCAACTTTTACGTTAATCAGCGTACAGATTTGTACCCATTTTTCATGAGCCTTTGTCCAGATTTTTGATGTTTCCAGGTTGAGAGGCATGATTGTCAGGGATATCCCTGATTTTGGATCACAATTTGCTCTACCCTGCCTAAATTTTTTCTGAGAAAAGATGTCTGAAATAAATATGAGTGATACTTTCAGATTAAATGGCACTGACAGCTTGGTAAAATAAAGCTATTATCACAAATACTCTGTTACTAGCTGTTACAAGAGGCAAAATACAAAACACTCTCTCCTTAAAGGAGAGCAAAGCATTAATAACTACAAAGTTAAGCAAATTCTACTTACGATGTAAATAAACTATATACAACTAAAGATGAAGCACTTACAATAAATCAAGGTGTTAACAATTACCTTCCAGAAGTAAGTGTCTTAAGTCCTTATTACTCACGCACTCCGTTGCAGGCAGATGAAATGGGCTTGTCAGCTCTTTTTACTACCTCTTGCCAAGTCTTTTTAACCTTTTAAACTACTGACGTTTTCCCTAACCACTAAGCCTACATGACATTCACTACTTTTTTTTTTTAAATATTTTTACACTATTTTCAATTTCCCCCATTATTTCTTACCTCACCATGAAGCCACGGTGGTACAGCAGTTGCGTTGTTGCCTCACAGCAAGAGGTTCTCCAGTTCAGTTCTCAGCTAGTATGTGGGGAGTGCCTTCTGTGTGGAGTCTGCATGTCCTCCCCACGGTTGAGTGGCCTCTGAAAGACATGCGTGAATGGGCGTGCCTTCGTTGACGGTTGGGCGTCAGGCTGGTAACTCGGCACCATAAAAATCTGCCAATCATTAGCGGACTGGAGTTCCGCTGTGGCGACCCCTTACCAGGAAAAGCCAATAAGACAAACCACATTTCTTACCTCATCATCATCCTAGGCCCCATTGCAAAGATAATGCTCTCACACATTCCATGCAAGGATAAGCATCTTGTTCTTTCCAGTCAACTGCTTTAATTTATTTATGATACATACCACAGCAAGGTATACCTGCTAAGGTCAAGTCTAAACCTAGATTCTCACTTTCTTGTTATTACCTTTTAGCTGCTAAATGACTACAATGAGTAAGACCCTCTTATACCTTGACAATGCTTCTATAGTACCTACCTTCCACTTGTTCACCCAGGATTACCTGATTTTAAGGGGTATTTCAGAGCTACACAGTTAAAGCTCTATACACAGTACAAGCAGAAATCTATCATTTAAAGTGGAAAGGGATGATGATGAAGGGGGGGGGGTCAGGAAACAAGGAGAGTCTGGGATTTTGTATGCAGATCATTAAGGAGAACAATAACTATAAAGAATATTATATTTATAAAGTAACAGAAAACATTCTAAGAACTAAGCCAACACAGGAATGGAGAAAGAAGATTCTGCTGATAGGGATGACTGCAATTAGGGACAACAAGCAAGAGGAGGCTGGAATTTATTAGAGAAGACTGGCAAAATAACCAAGGTACTGCAAGCAGATAGAGAGGGAAAGTAATAGAATGGGAAGAGGCCAATAATTTATTTGGACTGTAGGCTAGAGATTCCCTTCCCTATAAAGGATTTATATCAGAATATAGGCATTGAAAAAGAAATAGGAATCCTAAGCAAAAAGACCAACACTGGTACAGTTTTTAGTAGAATCTAGAACAGAAGCTGCTGTTAAAAAAGAAATACTATAGCATACAGAATATTGCATAACTATAAGAATCAATTAGATGAGGTTAGAAAGGATTGGGAAAAGACTGGATAAGCAATTCACAAAGGAAAAAGGGGGATATATGTATGTCTCCCAAACATGCAACAAAGTCTAGAAGATTTAGGATCTTTGGAAGTGTTCACATAGGTATTTTTATACCTAAAGTAGACTCCAAAGAATTTTTCCTCAGGTAGACAGCAAATGTTGTCGGTGTGATTGGGAAGAAAGAGGTAATTGGAAACATTTTCTGGGAGTGTAATGAGCTAGCAGACTTTAAAGATTCACTGCAGACTACTATGTCAGAGATGCTGGGTGGGCAAACTGGTGTAACTAAAGAAATAATATTTTTGAGCTATGATACAGAATCAGAACTGCCTAGACCTATTAAGGCCTTGTGGAGTCTAATTATGGTGGTGACCAAAAAAAAGCAATTACTAGAAAATGGAAATCAAAGTGTAAACTAACTGTAGTAGAAGAAATGAATATAGTAACAGACATAAAACAACTGGAAATGGGATCTTTAGAAAGGGTAGGAACAAATTACATAGAAAAAAATGGGAATTGTGGGAACAATACATGCAGTGGAGGAATGAGGTTTAAAAGAAGACAGGATTTGAATGAGCTATGTAATGTCTGACAATGTCTGGAGAGATAAGTGATGTATAATGTTTGCAATTAAAATTAGGACAATATGGTTTGTTTTTATTTATATAAATGTATGATTGTCTAAGCCATACGTGATAACTTAATAAAGATGTTTACTGTTAAAAAAAAATCTGCACTAGGGCATTTTGCATTGCATCTTTTAAACTCTTGTCTGCTCTGCACATACCCAAAACATGCTCCTAGTTTCCCCTCTCTCTCTCCAGACACCTGCACACTTACTCTGATTCATATATTTTGCAATCTGCTTGGGGGTATAAAAACGTGCACCCCTAATCAACTTAGTGTTGAGAAAGAGAGGTGCACCAACCACAGACATTTCCTTGGTGGATGAACTACTTGACATCATTTTATCTAGTAACTATTTGATTTTTAACTACACTATTTTTTTACAAAAGGTAGGGGTAGCCATGGGGTCACCTTGCGGCGGCGGTTTCACCAATCTGGTCATGGCTTATTGGGAACAGGAAATTATCCAGAAGAATGAAGCTATGAACAACAAAATTGCCTTCTACCCTCATTTCTTGGTTGATATATTCATTTTGATTAGGGGTGGCGAAGCAGTTGCCATAGAACTGGTAGATTTCTTCAATTCCACCACTAATTTTCTTTCTTTTACCCACAGATTTAGTCCTGACAGAATCGCCTACCTGGATGTGGATTTGAGGAAAGATTTAAGCATTAATGTATTGTGTGCTAAAATTCACAGGAAGGACACTTATTCCAACACCTTCCTTCACTACAGCAGTTGTCACCTGACTTATCAAGAGAGATCTGTAGTGAAAGGTCAGCTTGTCAGGGCTGCTCGAATGGTGTCAAAACTTTCAGATTTCACTGAGGAATGTAACACACTCAGATCTATGTTTCTGGGCCGGGGTTATCCCAAACAATTGGTGGATGAGCTGATCCAAGCGGTTAGTCATAAGAGAGAACAGGGGACATACCAACCAATTTTAAAAGGCCCTCATGGAATGTGTTCCAAAATAACCAGCTCATGACCAACCATCCTGAAAGTTCACTTCCACCATCTTGCAGACTTTTTACATCATTCAGTACAGACTACAAGATAGTTTCATCTACCCATCAGAAAAACTGGGTGTTCATTCGAAATGACAACAATCTTAGAAATAAACTACCAGAGTACCCTAAAATTACTTGGAGGAGAGGAAAGAACCTAAAACATCTTTTGGAGGTCAATGAGTTGAACCCCCCTATCAGGATAGGGATGTTTCAATGCAACATGTGCAATTTTTGCTCCTACATGGATACAGGGGATCACTTCAGAATTAAGAGATCAAAAATACAAAGTTAAGCACAAGTTCAACTGCCAATCTAAAGCCGTTGTTTACCTTGCCCAGTGCCAAAAGTGTCCAGCTTTTTACATCGGCAAAACGAACAGGAAACTCCGGGACCGTGTTTATGAGCACACGTACCACATCAGGAAACTAAAAACAGTCAATGCACTGGCAAAACATCTAGCTGACAACACCAACCATAAATTTTTGTTCAAGGCTATTGACTGTGTAAATTCTGATGGAAGAGGGGCCCTGAAACTGTCTGCCTTGAAGTGTTGGAACTCACGTGGCAAATCTGCACGGATGCCAGCACATATCCAGGTTTAAATGAAATGTGCTCCATTCATTGCATTTTAAAATTTAAGAGTCTTCTAAGATGACTTGGT
Organism: Protopterus annectens; assembly: GCF_019279795.1. Classification (NCBI taxonomy): domain Eukaryota; kingdom Metazoa; phylum Chordata; order Ceratodontiformes; family Protopteridae; genus Protopterus; species Protopterus annectens. The sequence goes on from NC_056728.1 coordinate 256,580,487, forward strand.
TCCATTGCCTAGTACATGGGCATTAGAGTTCAGAATTCAACAGTCCACATCACTTTTGAAAACTTCATTGTATATATTGTTTCATAGTTGCTACTTATTCATTATTTATTTATCATTCATTTCCTGTGACATCTGTGTAAAAAAATTTTAACACATTTTTTTCTTTTCTCTATTATGTTCTCTCTCTGCATATTCTCTGTATATTCTAACATTGCTGTTTAATGGATTGTACCCTTCCACTAGGTGTCTCCATTGTTTTATTATAGACAGGAACAGGTTTGACTCTTAGTTTTACCAACAGATTCTAATTGTTAGTTTGTATTTACCAGCTTTTACTATATAAATTGTGGGAGTAGTGGTGACTCACTGTTTATGGTAGCCATGTACTAGGTTACGTATTTTTGGCATCACTGCTTTGTCCAGCATCGACGGTTTACGTAAGTAGATGATGTTGCAAGTTGTTTGCCTCAATTAGATTGATTTGATTGTGTCTGTCAGTAATGGCAGCTTTTGCCTTTAGGTAAGTGATTGAACATATTTTTTATGCCACAAGGCAACCGCATGGAGCCGGTAATTTTAAACAGTGCCATGACCAGTTTACAACTAGCGGTTTTACACCTTTAGAGTTTGTGCTTTTGACTGGGACAAACATGATCTAATACTTGCTTGTGTCACTTGATAGCCTTAACCTGTGAGTATTGTGTTTTAGTTTACGATGATAACTGTTGTATGTATAAAGTAAATTCATACAACCAGTTCTCTTACTTGGTGTTAGACCTGCCCACAAGGGTCAAAACACAATTAACGTCACAAATCAGCTTGGAGCTTGTTTTTGACCAGTGCTATGACCAGTTTATATCTGGTGGACTTGCACCTCTTGTATTTGCCCTCTTTTATTGGGTCATACATGACCTGAAGTTTAAATTCAGGGGTTTGATGTTGTCTGTCTGTCTGTCAGTATTGCATGACAGTTTTACTTGTAGGTACTGCCTTTTAGGTTTTTAATTTTTATTTTTATGCTCAATTGTTTCATGCTAAAAGGCGAACGCAAGCTATCCGTCCCTTTTTACACTGAGCTGTGACTGGTTCACAGCGGACGGACTTGTGATTTTAAACCTAGAACTGTTAGGCATACCTAATGTTTTAATGCTTTTAACAATTGGTGTGATATTTTATTTGTGGATGTTTATGACTAAACAGGCATGCTTGCAGCATGTTTCCTTCATATTGGGTTGTGACCTACTCTTAGGGAGTAAAACATGTCTTCACATGAAAGTTAGTTTGAAATGCATGACATTTTTGCAGGCATTGCATTTTAACTTAGTGACTGAAACTGTGTCATGCATAAGGCGAATGCAAGCAGTCATATTATGTTGTGATTTGCTCAAAGGGGCGGGCTTGTGGCCCTTGACCTAGAGCTGTTAGCATACTTAATGAATTGATGTTTTTAACCAATGGTGTGCCATTTGATTTAATTGTGGAAGTTATAAGAAGCGGCATGTGTATTAGTACTTTGTCTGAAGAAGTCTTGGGATTGCCTGAGACAAAAAATGCTTTACAAATAAACTGTTCAAACTGCCTGATTTGTGGTGTGGTGACTTGCGTTACTCAGCTTGTTTTTTTGAGTCACAGTCTAGTTATAAAGAAGCCATTAACACAAAGGTAACAAGTGAAACCAGGCAAAGGACAGGATGAAACATTACTGCAGATACAATTTTTTTCTCTCTTTTACAATGGAAGCCATGGCATACAATTACAAAGTGTTTCTTCTCGCCCCCTCCCACTCCAAAGCAAGACACACTCCAAAATGTGGAACCCATTGGTTTCCATAAATGCTTCATGTTGCAACAGATATAGCCCTCATCCTGCAATCCATTTGAAAAACAGTGATCATACTGTGTCCCTTACTACAAATACTGTTGTGGTGAACAAAATTGTATTTCAAAACCAACCATGCAGCATTGCAGATGAAAACGAATGCATCCACAGGCAAGCTGAGCTCATTTACTTGCGGTGCTCAAACCTCTCCCTGCAGACTGAAGAGGCAATGGCAAAGTACATTCATAAATCAACATTTCTAGAAAGTCAGCAAATAGCTAGAGTTGAAATGGAGATTTAAAGTAATATACACTTCCACTTTAAATATGTAATACTGTGGAGTAGTGAATGATCAGTAATCAGTATTACTTTCCATTATGGACATTTGCATTCAGTCATTTTTAGCCATTGTCTTCTAATGATAACTAAAACCATTAATAATCCAGTATGTACTGATCCATCAGCTGTCCTGAAAATGTTAACTCTGAATGTCTCAGAGATCATCACATTTTGCCTAGGATTAATGCTGCTGCAGAAAGAAAGGATTGCTTTACTGCCTTGTCTGGCCTGAAAGGACTAAATGCCACAGCAAATCACACACAAGTGTTGAATCACATGCTGTCCTTCATAAATTTCACAGGGTGACTTAACTTTCTTCCCCCCTTGTGTGCTTCATTGCTCTCTGAACAGATATAAAACAGCCCACAACATAAGCTATCTTCATACTGGTGTGCGAGTTGACAAAGTTGTTAAACTATATAAGGTGAGGTGGAGGAGTAAAATTCTCAGCTGACACTGGGATAGCACTCAGTCCAGCCATCAACTCACCGACACCCACTCAAGAATCCATATTCCCTCCAGACACAGGAAAAATGGAATCGAAAGTGCAACACAGCTAGAGCTGTAAATCATTTGTGTTCAGCAGCATCCTAAATATGCTCAGGTCCAGCAAGGCAAGACAAAACAGCATTTATAGAGGAGACAGTTCTACTTGAAGCCTTAAGAAACAGACAGCCAAAAATGGAAGTACTTTATCCTTACCTCTACATTAATTACATTAAGTTCTCTACAAATGAATGCAGAATTTCCATCCTCTGAAAAGCAGGTAATTTGAAAATGACCATATGCAGCATCTCCAGAAGGCTCAGGCCAGTATTGGTGGCATTTCACCTGAAGAAGAAATAATTTACAAAACTGATGGGCTTGTACAAAATTGTAAAAGAACAACATGCAGACTGCATGAATGCTTATAAAACTAGGATAATTGCACTTTATACAATAATGAATGAATACAATTGTTTGCTTTACTGCAAACCTACTTGAAAAATATGTAAATTCTAATTTACACTAAAAATAAATTTAAATAAGTAAATATCAAAATGCGTCTTCTGCATCACTGAAGTACGAATAAATAATTATGTATTTAATTAAATCAAAGAAAAACATTGATTCAGAAAACAAGTCTGTTGCTGCATGTCATACTTCATAGAAAATCTATGGAAACATATGTATGGCATACTTGGGAACTTTTTGAAAGCACTGACTTTGTTATGTTCCTTTAAAAGTGCGAGTATGGGTAGGTGGGGCTGCAGAGGGGAAGAGGATTTGGGTAGGGCAAAGGAAGGAGCTGTGACAAACCGAAATGCTCCAGCCCAGCTAGCTGGAATTTTGTAAATAATTATATGTCACTTGAAAACATTAATATGGTTTATATAGAAATGTGACATTGCCAATTGTGGCTGGTTTGTTTAAAGATATGTAAGCTCTTAGAGTACTTGCATATGTATTTGGTGACACTGTACAGGCCATTCCAATAGCCTTGAAAGTCTTGGTCACACTTACCATTCAATTAATAGCAACATTACAAGAACAATTGGTCACCCTTTGTAAGGGCCTTACAGTAGCTGATAAAGAACTGGTTGGTAGCAGTGATAACTACCTTTTAGTCTGGGCAGAAGGGGGCATAGCTAGTAAACCTTTGCCAGCCTTCCCCAAACATACCATTAATAACATTCCCAAATCCCAATTTTTGCATTTGAAGTGAATTTGCTCTTCACAGCAAGATCTGACTCTATCCCATCAGGATTTAGCCAACAGATTTTTAGCTAGGGGATATGGTACACAGAATGTTAACTTGGCCATGCAATGGGCTAAAAAACAATCAAGGGATACCTTATTAGAATACAAACATCAACCCAGGAAGGATAATAAGGACACACTGAGAATGGTCACTACATTTGGTAGAAACACAGAATATCTTACTGATGTTATTGACAAACAATTGAATATTTTGAAGAGCAACAAACAATTGGATGACCTTTTGGGGGACAAATGTCTATTTTCCTACAGGCGGGGCAAAACTTTGGGTTCCCATTTCTCTCTTTACAAAAAAATCATGCATCAGGATGCCATTTATCATCAAACCACATTAACAGGGGAGAGATTGGTTGGTTCTTACCCATGCAGACATTGCACCTTCTCCAAACATGTTTTCAAAACTAAAGCCTTTACCAGTAAAAATACTGGACAGTTGTATAACATTAACTGCTTCGCCAATTGCGGAACAGATTGGGTTATATATTTAGCCACTTGCACCTGTCAAGCTTTCTACGTGGGCCAAAAGTCTAGACAATTTAGATTTCGGATGTCAGAACATTTAGGGAATATTAGGAATGCCAGAGCCACCAATGCTCTTTACAGACATTCACTGATTCATCATTCAGTGAAATTTACCTTCACAGTTAGACAAAATATCAGGCAATAGATCTTTCAAAATGGGGTGGCACAGCATATTAAACATGAAAGAAAGGAAATGGATTGTAAAACTAGGGGGTTTATTCCCACCTGGATTAAATGATAAATTGTAGTGCTTTCCTTCCTTTTCATGGGTTGGATACCATTGGGAATTATTCAGTACTCTTGCGTGGGTACCAAGAGTACAACAGTTTGAAAAACAAATACAGAAAACAAAAATATTAAAGAAAAAAAAAAAAAAGAGAGAGAGCAAAACAGCAAATCTGTATGGACTTCTATTGTGTTCTGTATTGCTTTTTTGTGTTTATTACCTGGTATTAGACCAGTTTTGTCTTGGACAGGAAATGATGTCATGGGCACTTAATGAGATTAAGTATTTATTGCAGGGTTATCACTGTTTTTTGTAATGTACCACTGATGAAAGCTACAAGCTGAAACAGGTCTGGTTCTTAGAATAAATCTTCATGCTCCCAAGGTGCTGGCTCTTTTTTTGATGTTTGCTACAGTTTGTCTGGCCCGTGCACCTTCCGTACTTGCTAGCCTGACTCTCTTTGATGGCATAGCTAGTAAACCTGTGCCAGCCTTCCCCAGAAGTGTCTGTGTGTTTGTATATAAATCAAATCTCAAATTATGTGTGCGCGCGTGGGTCAGTTACTTGGGCAGGGACACGAAGCACTGGTTGGACAGAGGGTGCTGGAGGTTTTGGCTTGATTGCTCGGCTCAGATCTTAACCCTATAGCTGTGCCAGTGGGGAGTCTTACTGGGGATCTGGAGAGAGAGAGAGAGAGACAGAAACCAACCACAGAACTGTGATCTCTGTGTGCTTTTAAGGGAAATTGTACTTTACTGTGTGTACTTGTCATCCTCCCAACGTGCATGTCCCTCACTGCTGCTAGTGGTGAGGACTGAGGCTCCTTGATTACTGGGGCCAGTGCAAGGGCGTTGCATATTAATTGTTTAGCAGCGGTGGAATATCCATATCACATATTAATTGGCTGATAGTGGTGAGATAGCCACATCACATATTAACTGGCTTGTAGTGGTGTGGATATTGAATTCCTGTAGCTGTGTGCAGTGGTCACTAAAGGTGTTTGTAATCTCAATCAGCCAAGCAGTGTACATTCAGAGTTCATATCACAATTGTTTTATTTTTTTGTTAGCTTAGTCAGTCAGGGAAAGCAGGCAAGCATGTCAGCAGAGGAGTATGGCAAGCTGACAAGGAGTCAGTTGGCTGAGATGTGACAGGCTAAAGGATGGGTGCATGCCAACCTAAGGCAGACATGACTGCAGCTTTAGTCACAGCTGCATGTCAGAAGAGCAACCAGGATGACGATCAGACTGGCCCTGGAGATGTACAACTCTCAGAAAACAGACAGCTCAACCTTGCCACAGAGGACTTAATAATCTGTATCGAGTTAGAGAGACTTGAGCTAGAGGACAACTGTTTGGAAACAGAGTCAGCAGAGAGACTGAGGCATCCAGAGACGGAGGAAAATGAGAAACTCCAATGTCTGAAGGCTGAGGAAAATGAGAAACTGTGACATCTGCAGGCCGAAGAGAATGAGAGGCAGAGACAACATGAAAAAGAGATGCTGATTCTGCCAAAGTCATGGAGGCAAAGGTGAAGGAAGCAAGCAAACAAACGCTAGAAGCAACAAAGGTCAGTAAATTTCTTCCACGATTTATGGAGGGGGAAAATTTTGATAGTTTCATTCATATGTTTGAGAGGTTATGTACACAGTAAGATGTTGAACAAGGGCTCTGGGTATGGTTCCTGACCTCCTTACTCCATTGTAAAGCTGTAATAGTTTTTTCCCAAATTGTCTGATACTAACGGTTTAAATTATAATGTTGTAAAGAACTGTTTGCTAGAATGTTTTAAGTTAACACCTGAAGCTTATAGGAAAATGTTTCGTGAGCGTAGATGCAAGGCAGATGAAAGTTGTGTGTGAATATGTTGCTGAACTAAGCACTTATTTTCATAGGTGGGTGAGTGGATGTCAGGTCACCACTTTTGAAGGACTGGCAGACCTTTTGGTGAGGGAACAAGCCCTTAGCACTTTGCCTGAGGACATGAGAATCTGGTTAGCTGACAGACAATGCAATACTCTAGATGAGGTGGGGAAGAAGGGAAACCTATACCTAGCAAGCAGGGCATCACTGCACAGGAAAGGGACACACAGTGCTGCTCATGGGTCTAAGGGAACACATGGTGGGCAGCCCAGACTGCCCCAACAGAGTCCTCCAGTAGCAGGGGAAACTACTAGTCCAGGTACACGTCCAAGACCAAGGGTTAAATGTTTTAAATGCAACCAGTGGGGCTATGTAGCATACAGATGTCCACAAAGGCAAGGTGAGGAACAAAAGCTGGGACAGCCAGTAAGTGGGAATGACAAAATGCCAGCAGTAAGTTGTCTCAAGACAACAAGGGTACTAAACTATCAGAAAAGGTTGTATCCTATCTTAGTGAATGGGAAACAGGCCATGGCTAAGAGAGAGAGAGCCTCTGACCTAACCATTGTGAAGTCTGCAATGGTTACAGAGGAGCACTACTTGCTTGGGCAGTGTACTCCAGTCAGAGCTTTAGGAGAGACCCCATTCCAAACACCTTTGACTAGGGTTCACCTTGACTGGGAGAGTGGAAAAGGAAACCAGCAAGTAGGTGTGTTTGAGGAGATCCCTGCAGATGTCCTGATAGGGAATGACTGATAATGCAGTACCCTGGTGTGCATGCAGTTACATGCAAGTTAGGCTTGGAGACTAGCATGTGGGTCTGGTAGCCTGAAGGAGACCCAGACAGACTGCACAATTGCAGCCAGGAATGGTGAGGTGGTTCCTTCAAGGAGAGAGCTACCTTGTAGCAGTGAGACTGAAGGTGAGCCACAGCTTCTTGTGGGTACTGATGTTCCCTTGGACAGTGTGACTGCAAGGGCAGAGGTGAGTAGTAGTACCCAGGCTGACAGTGAGGCATCGCTACCAGAGGGTGCCAGACTTCCTGTGGAAGGGGGGCTGGGAAGGGTTACAAAGAGAGAGTTGACACAGGCTCATCTCTCAGACCCTACATTACAAGGCCTGAGGGAGGTAGCTAGTGATGCACCTGATTCTCAAGGAAAGGTGGAATCTGTATACTGGGACAAAGGGTTACTGTATAGAGAGTGGACCCCTGAGGGAGGGCTAGAGGGTGAGAGAATACAGCAGTTGGTAGTGCCCAGAGCCTACTGTCTGGCACTTTTATCCATAGCCCATATTCCCTTTTCAGATCATATGGGCATAAACCTAAAAAGAGGTGCATTATGCAGAACTTCTATTGGCCTGAGATTTCCAGAGATGTAACAGGGTACTGCAGGACCTGTGAGCAGTGCCAAAAGGTAGGCAGGCAAGGCAGGAGACAAGGTGAAAGCTCCTGATGCCTTTGCCTGAGATTGAGGAGTCATTTCAGAGGATAGCTATGGATATTGTGGAGCCTCTGAGTACCCCAAGTGCCACAGGGAAAAATATATCCTAGTGGTAGTAGATTATGCTACAAGATACCCTGAGGCAGTGAGTCTGCCCTCCATTGAGGCAGAAAAGGTGGCAAATGCTTTGTTAGAGATTTTCAGCAGGGTAGGTTTCCCAAAAGAAATACTGACTGACAGTGGTGCCAATTTCATGTCAGATCTGCTGGCTTGTCTGTGGAAGTACTGTGGGGTGAAGCACCTAAAGATCACCCCCTACCATCCCCAGACTAATGGTCTTGTTGAGAGGTTAAACTCTACACTCAAGACCATGCTACGGGCATTTGCAGACCAGTTTAAGAGGGACTGAGACAAACATTTGCCCCATCTGTTTGCTTACAGAGAGGTTCCCCAGGAATCCACAGGTTTCTCACCCTTTGAGTTGTTGTATGGGCATAGGTGAGGGGACCTCTACATTTGATTTGAGATGAATGGGAAGGTGAGTGTGAATCTCACGAGGAGTCTGCTGTGGCATATGTCCTAAACCACAGGACAAGGCTCAGGGAACTCATGGGCTTGATGCAGGAGAACCTGGCAGAAGCCCAGCAGCAGAAAAAGGTCTGGTATGACAGGAATACTTGAGCTAGAGAGTATGCTGTAGGGCAGCAGGTAATGGTTCTCATTCCTGTCAGACACAACAAGCTGCAGGCAGCTTGGGAGGGACCCTACAAGGTGGTGAGGAAGGTCAGTGATGTTAACTACTTGGTAGAACTGCTAGGCAGGGGAACCAAGTGAAACCATGTTAACATGATGAAACCTTACTATGACAGGGAGACCCTTGTGATGAGTACTGGCAATAAGAGCCAGGAGGAGTCTGAGGGGGTCTATGGCTACAGGGAGCCAGCCAAGAAAATCCCAAATTACTGTGGTGGAGCCTAGGGTTGCAGGCACATGATGGGACAGTGCAGCACTGTACTGGGGTCAGCAATGCCAAGGCAGCTGGAATCTCAAGACAGGGAATGGAGTAAGGTATGCCCAGATAGGCTCAACCCTCTCAAGCAACATTTCTCAAGGGTCACTTTAAAACCTAGCTTGAGTTCTCATTGGAGGGAGAAGTGTGACAAACTGAAATGCTGCCAGCACTTCTAGCTGGAATTTTGTAAAAAAAATAATTGTCACTTGAAAATATTAATATGGTTTATAAAGAAATGCGACATTGCCAACCGAGCTATTTGGAATTTTGTAAATAATCATATGTCATTTGTGAACATTAATATGATCCATAGGCTTGTCTTACAAATGTAAGAGAACTATATGTTATGTGGATATTAAACTACTGGTGCAGAAGTGTGGGTTGAACTCTATGTTATGTAATGAGCTTCAAGAATGTAACCACTGGGAAAGAACAGAAATTGATGTAAACTATATGCCTGTACAAATGTATGTTTTAATAGTAGTAGCTAGAACATACTGAGGTAACTTGCAAACCCTCAAGAAAATAAGCTGAAATTGTTTACGATTTTGTTATCTCTCAGTTTCTGCAAGAAAACAGGATGTCTTTTGTCCTGGAGAGAAATAATTACTAGGTTTCAAATGTAAAAGTGTTAATTGTTTTACGACTTCCAATTCTAGGCAAACTTCTGAGAGGTAAGTATTTTTCACAGAGAAATGTTAAATTCTGTAGGCATCTGTTAGCCTGGGAACGAAAGGCAGGTGACAGGTAGTGACGTCACCCAGCTAACTCAGCAGTGATGTGTATTATTAACTTAAGAACAATCTGAGAGAGAAAGTCTGTGCATTTTGTATTTGTCTTTGGACCTGGAAACATCAATCTTCAGCACTTCTGCCTTACTAACAGTAAGTAACTAGGGAAATTGTCTCTTAGATATAGATAGGAATATAGTGAAGTTTACTTTAGATGTTTTCTGTGTTTATTTGAGACTGTCCTGCAATGTTGTTTTAAAATATTTCCTGCGATTCTGAACTCTGTAGTCACTGTGCTGAGTTACCGAATATTGTCTTGTTCTTTTATTATTTATTAAATATATTTAAACCTTTTAATTGTGGCTGGTTTGTTTAGAGATATTTAAGCTCTTGGAATACCTGCATATGCATTTGGTGACACTGTACAGGCCACTCCAATAGTCTTAAAAGTCTTGGTCACACTTACAATTCAATTAATAGTAACATTACACAGTAGAACTGGTCATCCTTTGTAAAGGCCTTATAGTAGCTGATAAGGAGCTGGTTGGTGGCAGTGATAACTACCTTTTAGTCTGGGCAGAAGGGGGCACAGCTAGTAAACCTGTGTCAGCCTTCCCAATAAGTGTCTGTGTGTTTGTATATTAATCAAATCTCAAAGTGTGTGTATATGTGTGTGTGTCATCTACTTGGGCAGGGACATGAAGCACTGGTTGGACAGAGAAGGTGGTGGAGGTTTTGGCTTGACCGCTCGGCTGAGATTTTAACCCTAGAGCTGCCTCAGTGCAGAGTCTTATTGGGGATCTGGAGAGAGAGAGAGAAACCAGCCCCAGACTGACTGTGATCTCTGCGTGCTTTTAAAGGAAATTGTACTTTAGTGTGTGTGTACTTGTCATCCTCCCAATGTGCACTGGTGCTAGTGGTGAGGATTTAGGCTTCTTGATTACTGAGCCAGTGCAGGGACAGCACAGGAGCCAATTTTGTTATCAATTTCAGCATTTTAAAAGTATTGCCTAGTCATTCAACACCAAAGCCAAACAATGACATATTTCTACCCAAACTTTTTTGCAGCATTAGTGTTGTTTCTGCAAGTATGTCAGCCAAGGTGTTTTATACAATTAAATTGCTAATTACTTAACCATAATGCACACTATCATTACATGCTCTGTTGATCTGTTACTTTTTTCAAAGCAAATCCCAGTGGCAGTGACGCCCTACTAACCAAATTTCCTCATCTTCCAGGCCCTACTGACTTATATTACATAAACCCCTTGTACCCTGTTAAATGTAGTGAAATGTAACTTATCTTGCATTTTGTAAATGTACATCCACCAAACCTTTAAACCTCAAGTGAAAGGACTAACAGTTGAAGTCATAAAGGTTAATAAGGTGCTTATAATTTTGAGTGACAGTCCCACACACAATCACTGTTCATCATACTTTAGGTCAACCAGATGGCACATTTATGCCCATGCTTATGTAGAAAGCAGAAGCAACCTAACAATATTTTGTGCTCTATGACGGTATGATACTGTGATGCCACAGATATGCGTCATTCCCTCACAGAATCAGGATACAAGGAAAAAGCTGTTCAAACTAACTGTTTCAGAGATTCCAACAAAAATCCACAGTCTCGGGATGAAATCTGGTAAGCATTCACACATTATCTTGACAGGCATGCATTTTTCAGCTCCAGTCATCTTGTTCTGAGAGTAACAACCATCAACATGTTCTCTCATGTGTGGTCTTTTCCTAGATATATAAAGTGCAAGCTACAAAAATGCTTTCACTGAAGAAAATTTTTATTTCTATTTAATGATAATGTTTAATACCAAATTTCAATTTGGAGCTCAATCCATTTACAGTAGATAACTGGATGGGAAACAGAAAATACACCTGTAGGATTCCACCTGTGCCCATGCTGGACAGGGGCTTTGGGTGTTGACTTGTCTAGACATAGGTTAAACTCTTGGCTAGGTGTATAAGGGCCTCAGGGCCAACAGCCTAGTAACTTCCTGTGATCCTATGAACCATAGACCAAATTTATGAATTCCAAACAAGCCTACTGAATGTGTTTTAGGCTGCACCAGGCCCTAAAGTCATTTGTTTAGGCCACAGCAGAGCCAGAAGTCAAGAGAACCTCATTAATAATTAATTATTTTTCTTAATGAATTATCTTTTAGTTAATTTTCTTCGTGGTCACTGAATGTAAAGCCTCCACTGTAACTTGCATGGCTATTTATATGGAAAACAGAAAGGTAGATATTACCTGCTACTACTGTGTTTAACTTAGATCTAATAAAGCTATGACCAGGGCAAAAACAGTCATCTCTTGTTTTAACTTCATAAACCATGGTTTAAGAAAGCAATTCTATGCTTCTACAGCTCTAGGCAAGCATCACTCATACAATATGCTCATCTGACACTCTGGTGCACTTTCTTGAAATCACACAAGAAGCCTTCATCTCTGTTTAAAACTGGCTTCACAATGCACAATTACTACTCAAACCCCCCCAATATATACACTACTCCCATTCCTCTCCAAAGCACATCTGAAGGATAATTCCAGCTTCAAAATGTTTTCACTTAATGCACTGACAGAAATTGTATCCCATACAAAACTGCTTGCTGTAACAATTAATGGCAACCTCAGACTTGAACTCCACATTAAAAATAACTTTAAAAAAAATCACCAAAAACGTGGGATGCTTTATAGACATAAAAACTTACTAACTGTTAAAACTACCTTAGCAACTACTTACCTCCTTCCTTCACTCATGTTGTACCCCTACCAAATTGGAGGTATCTGTTAAAACTAAACTTGAAATATTCTACAACAAAGTTGATAAATGTGCTGCCAATAAATATATATATATATATATATATATATATATATATATCATTGCAAGGCCTTTAAAATTTGCACTCACTTGAAATACCCCAACTTCCTGGACTTCGTGCAACTAGCTAAAGCCCACATCATTTATAAACCCCATGCCTGCCCTGCTCTAAACGCTATTCTTCCTTACTATCACCCAAACAGACTCCTTCAATCTAATGATAAACAATCCCCGGGATTCATGAAGCTCGGCGCAAGGCCGGCGTTAGGCTTACGCGACTGTGCGGCGTGTAGATGGCGCAGTAGCGCCATATGCATATTAATGAAGGCGTGCTGCCGCCACAGCCACGTGCATAGGAATCGAGCGCGAGTGCATAGGGTGTGTCGAAGTGCGGCATGAAGGCGTGGAAATGTCAGCTGTCGACGTGCAACCTAAAATGCTTACATATAACAGTTTGCATGCAATAATAATCACATCTGTCAGTGTCCGTGGATACTGAAACGTATGCAAAGCATGCAAGACAGTTCCTGCGAACACAAAATTAAGAAGCAAACACAAGTGCACGGTAGGGAATAACGGGTCCCCATCCCTCGAACAAATAACATTGAAAACCGTGTGCCCATAGTCCAACGCAGTGTAGATAGTTATACCAAGTGGAAGTGAAACGCATTATGTTAGAGCGCCGCCAATAGCTACGTCCAGCCCAATGGTCAGGGTCATCAGCTGTCCCACATTGTGAGGGAGAGTACACAGTTGGGCAGATGTGTCCATAACAAAACCACGATAAATGTAAATATCTAGCGACCGTATGACAGAATTATATCCCACAACACATGTAATAGTCACATATAATAGGTATGTCCGTATGTAACATACCATATATGACAAGAAATAGAATAAGCAAGAAAACGAAACAGAAGGAGCATATAAACTGCTACAACAATAAGGCAACATGTAGGCTTAAAGGAAAAGTATTATCCGTAGCGTTGACTGTGGGTATGTGTTGTCCAGTACAATCGGATATGTGTCCGTAATATATCCCATCCTGGACATAGGAAAAGGTGGCACCTTACCAATGATCAAAGCAGTTGGCCAAAATCCGCACATATGCGGTCCAAGCCGTACTTATCAGGATGTGTCACAGTTGAACAGGTATTACCCGGGTGTACCAACCATGTCATGAAAGTGAAGTATGAGCATGTACCTATCTGCGTGATGTATAGCATGTGGAAGATGAAACATGCCAGGGTAGTCCACACAACCATACAGGTACCTGACATATGCAGTGTATGCAATGTGTTACCTTGACCGTGTCATGGGCCATCAACCAAAGCAGTGATGGACGGAGTCTCAGGAATGTGTGTGTGGGGGGGATGGGTAATGGTATAATCCTCAAAGGCGAGATTGTGTTGTATGCAGAATAGGTGAACTGGAGGTGTATGAGGGAGCAGCGGGTGAATTAGAAAGAAACCAAAGAACATGTATAAACATCTGCAATACAACTGGACAGGCCATACTGTAGAACACAACTCCACAAACATATGAATATTAAAATGTGCAATACAAATGTACAGAAATGTCACCGGCACATACCCACAGAATTGTCCTGATGGAACCGGCCCATTCAAATGCAACACACCTGGATGCATAATTGAATACCCATCATCCCCTCTACAGCACACAACCCGCCCCCATACCTGAACGTCCACCAAATCCAGCCATACTTGGCCTACTAGCTTGGCGCAGCCACATCTACACATAGAGACCACTACTCATATGTAGTAGGCAATGTCACCCTAGGCAGTTTCAGGATTGCAAACTATGTATCCCTTGCATGTAAAACCCCCAACACATTTTCGTAAAGCCAAAAGAATGGTCAGTATTGGTCTTGTTAAATTTTTGGATATCCCTCATGGGATAAGTAACTTGTGTATACATCAGAATGGGTATCAAGACACGATGTCCAGTCCTGTAGACAATCTGGACACAAGTTTGAATGTGCAGTAGTGGTGCATGAGACTGTCCAGCCCTAGACGGTCATGCAGAACCTACTACCCAGGATCAAACACCTGCCCGTGATGCACGTGTCCCCACATGAATAACCGAGAGAATATATTGTACATACTCGCATAGTGGCACTTGGACATAGGGTGATGCAGGCACTGACATAAACAGGGTACCCCCTGATCCACTGTGTGAGGGACAGTCACTGTGTGGGTAGGTGTGTCCTGACCAACAATGATACAATGCCAAATGTCCTGTGATTGTAGGAAATAACTATGTACCATACTGCATGTAACAGTTGCCTAAAGCAGTCATGTCAGGATAGAAAATACGTAATTCATACAAGAAACAGACTAACAACTAAACTGCTAAAGGTATAGGCTCTCAGCTAGGAAAATAATGAATGTTCTAAACCTGCACTGACCGTGGGTATGTGTTGGCCTAAACAATCTGGTGTCCCCAGAATATATCCCAACCTGTACATATGACAATGTGTCAACCCTACCAATCGTCAGAGCATTCGCACAATAACTGGCCAGCCTCTTAATCACTCACAAAGCCAGTGACCTTTGGAGAAAAGGTGTTGAATGAGAATGACTAATTAAGAGTAAAAGACGCATTTACCTGCAGAAAATAAGTAGTAATACGAATCTGTCGACACGTTCCAAGTTAATAGTACTAATATGGTAGAAGTGTCCGTGATTGTGCCTGATTTGTCATAGCCCTGTCCCTGTCACTGTAGAAACTATTCCCCGTGTATCACAGAGGTCCGTACACATATGTACACCAACCGTGACATTTGTTGACAGGACTACTGCATACCTGTAGTGAATTTATAACTGATGTCCAGAATAATATTCATAGTATATATAAATGAATGAAATAGTCAAATGTGAAGGGAAACACGTGGAACCCACCCTGTATTATGTAGTGGAACCACTCCCTGCCCTATATTATGTAGTGCCGAACTAATAATGTGGTCAGAGGTGCCCAAACACCTGCATCTGTAAACACAGGTAGAATGTTAAAATCTGGACTAACTCTGTCCATATGCTACGTCTGATATTTGAACAGGTACAGGGCAGTTCTAGTCACCAGTCGGACAAGACTAAACCTGGACCAGCACATGAACACCCTGTTAATCAAACACGCGTATGTGTGAGGACTATAAGCGTAGGTGTTCTGAATATCCTTGGAGTGAGTAGACATGCAGCATGGGTCCAGAGCAGTATGAAATGTCGGAAGTGTAGTACTGCGTTTTTCCCAGCAGGAGAATGGATGCCTGCTGTGTAAGTGAAGCGGTGAGGCATATGTCAGAGTAGCTATGAACCATGGGTATACAAATAAATGAGGCAGAACAACAATAGTGTAGTGGTTAGAGCATCCGCCTAACATAAAGGCATTCCCGATTCAAGTACGACTATAGCACATATTAATTTATTGTGTAATGAATGCCTCTGTGCTGAAAAGCCAACATTTAAACATGTAAAGGTGAACGCGTGTCTCGCATGGGGCCGTTAACCGGACTCCATCAATCAAAGTGGTACTTTCATAAGGAATAAGGCACATCTAATCACAAAGAAGTGGCAGTAAACATATGTAACTCACAATAAGTACATGCAAGTGCACCTGCGCGGGTGTAATCAGCTTGTAGCATAGCAAATGTATGTTGTCTTGTACAGCTGTAACTTTTATATATATAGATATATATGTAGATAGATAGATGTGTGTATAGATAAATATCCACAGACATAAAAGAAATATGTAATTATATATCTATCTATAAATATATATATATATATATATATATATATACACACACAATGAACGCCGAAAGATGAAAGCAAACACAAGGGTTGTGAAGAGAATCTAGAGCAAGTAAGGTATTATAAAGTGCTTGCAGCGTATGTCAGATAAAGCTGCACAAGAGTGAGTAGAGCACTGCTATTCACACCAGAGGCAGGGTTATACCAGTGGCCATAACATCGTTGAAGTGCTAAGTCAACATTATACACGGAAAATGTAGTACATGTTGCGTCCACCTACACTTGTAACTCGCAAATCATTCGTAAACCATAACACCAGGAAAGGCACGTATGTGCAAATATGAATGGATGGGGACTCTGTGAATACAGGAGGTGGTACAAAATGTGTGTAGGGCCCCAACGCACTGGAGAGGGCAATGTGTAAAGGTGTGTCATGGCTGCGATATCAGGTGGATAATGGCTGTTATGCATGGAAACTCAACACGGGTGTACTGGAGAAACTATGGATATGCGATTATGGACACAGGAGTGCTAGGGTATGTTGCGCCGGTTGCAATGGAGCGGCCCGTGGAGGTCAGCTAGTACGTAGATGCGATTCCCAGATAGAGCATCGTCTGCGTGGAGACATGCGTGAATGGGCGTATCGTCGGACGTTGTGCATCAGGGCTGGCAGCCCGGCACGTAAAACCTATCTGCCAACCATGAGCAGAATGGAGTTCTGCTGTGACAACCCCAAACTGGAAAAAGCAGAAAGACGCAACTACATGCAGACTTCAATATGTTGACGTACAATCTCAGTAACACAAACACTCATTCTATTAACATTAATAATATGAATGTGCACAGAAACAAACACAGTAGCAGGAATAATAGGCTGCGCATAGGAGTAATAGGTCGAATGACGCTGTATCACATCACACTTATCAGCGGCACCCAGACATGAAAAACGTGCGACATCTGTCCGCTGTATAACGTGCAGTATACTGATCAAAAGGTTACCGGAGTGAAGTGCTGGTGTCATAATGACTAAGGCAATACTATGCTGTTGAAGCAGAGATAAAACCCAAAACGCATGTGTAAGTGTCTATGTCCGGGAAATGTATAGGTTAACAGACACACAGATGTATATATAGATAAAAACGTATATATATATATATATATATATATATATATATATATATATATATATTTATTTATTTATATATATACACATATATACAGATATATATATATATATATATATATACATACACATACAACAGGTACTGATATATACACACACACAAAACAAATATATATGTCATTGTAGATATACACATGTACATAACTAGGTTACTTTACAGCAATTAGGGGTAACATATTTACAGACCGGGCATATGAGACTGGGAGGTCCAATAAATAAATGTACCCCCCCACACAGCCCAGCTAGGCCGGTCAGACATACAGACAGGCAATAAAGATAAATACACTGCTGCTGTCCAAAACACCGGCAGAAAAGTACCAGTGGGAGAGATCTGCAAGGTCTACACTTTAAACATGGATAACGGTGTCTGTTGCGGGACCCCAAAAACTCACTGTACGTGTGAACCCGTGGTTATCGATGCGAGCAGGATGCAGGTGTACATGGAAAAGTAGGTTGTGCAAGTGTGATAATACATGGGTTGACAAAACATACGTGTGTCCCGAGACATGGAGAGTGGGCAATGTGTAGGGGTGTGCTCATACCCCAGCTGCGCTCACAGTAAGTATTTGTCATGAGTGCTGTAGAGGGGTGCCAGGTAGGTGAACCATGGGTATGCAATAATGGGCTTAAGTGTGCAGGTGCTGGTTGGCAGAGATGTAGTATGCCTGCCCAGTGGAAGTCATTAATATTCCTATGTGGGCATAGCAGACGCCTATACCTCCCAAACATGAAGAGCACATCTACCGGATAGTATGTAAACCATTGGAGGAATGCATAGGGACCAAATCAGTGCCGTGTACCCGATTAGCATGGACGTCCATGGCTATGAATCAGAATGTAACAAAGTCCAACTAAACACTTCCAGAACTAGTGATATTAGGTGGACAGGTGGCGGAATACAGGTAATGACAGATGACAACATGTATGAGTCATAAACAGCATGTACCTCAACAAACGTGAATGAATACATATGCTCTGTGACTGTCAATGTGTCTGGTTAATATAGAACCAATCGTCTAAATGTGTCCCACAGGGTGTTATGCAGTGTTCCTGATACAGTCTTCATTCTCCCCCATTGGTATGTGAGGTCTGCTAGTGAGGGAAAGTGCATAATTTGCTGACCACCTTAGGTAGATGATAGCATCATAGATGAGGTTTACCACCCGTACGCCTTTGAGGGACACACCTGTCTGGGCAGTTGTGTCCAGCAAAATGATTGTTATGGCACATGGCCTGTGAGTTCGGGAAAGGAGGCCATATATTGTGTGTAGTGGTGTCAGAAATTAATTTGTTGCATCAGAAACAGCTACATATAATAGGAAACAGTCTTAGCAATTATAATGCTACAGGAATAACCTTAACGTATGCAAACCGTTGAAGTAGTCACTTTACTAATGGCTGTGGGTATGTGTTGCCTTGACACATGTGATAGCTCTACATATAGGATCTATAGGGCCGCCACCATTCCGAATGGCCAAAGTGGGACCTGCTCTGTAGAAATGTCAGATGTACCAGGGCAGAACATACCAACAGCCATGCATAGTACAGAAATATACATATCAGCACAAATCAAAGCGTAGTCTAGCAGCAGTAAAGTTGCTTATGCTACTACATATAACATATCAACGTGTCAGGTATACAAGACCTGTAACAGGCAACCACTACAGACACGTAGAATATGAGAATGTCCCCTAATCAGGACAGTTGCAATGGCCAGAGTATTGTCACATGACATATGTCTAATGAGGGACAGTCCCATGCAAAGTGGGAAAGGTGTTACTCCTACAGTCTCCCGTCGTGCAATCTGAAAGGTGGAAAAAGTACAGTAGGTATGCGGTAGCATGACTCGGCGGACAGCTGCGTTAAGAAAATAACAGTCACATGTCAGCATTTCAGAGTATCGGTTCCCATGTATCAGGCAGATGGTAGCAGATCGTAACATGAACACACATATAATATGATTACATCACTGGACAGGCCGCCGAGTCCGTACAGTCGAACGCCTGCCATCGCCAAATGGTTAGACATACCCGATACTGTAGTCATGTAGTCCGATGTAATACGCATCACAAGGGATCGCACACACCCAGTGTGAGTGACAAATGTAAGCACAAATGTCGGTGAGCGAGCGGCTGTAAGCGTGTTTCTTTACCAGTATGCCAGTAGTGCACTGTCAAAGAAATGTGGAGTCTAAACGGGTATAAGGTGCTGTAACCAGAGGTCAGCAGTGCTTAACACTGTGCAAACCCACGCACAACTGCACCCACCTGCTGGAATGTGCCTTACCCAGTCCGTATCCAAAGGCGTCAGTCTGTCCGCAAACAAAGAACCGTCCTATTCACGTGTTGGTAGCAGTACCCTGTGCACATAGCTCATGTGAATAAACAATAGACCATGGCATATGTACAGACAATAGACCACACACACACACACCATACAGCACAGTCATCCAACAGTATAGCAATGTACTGGCAGATATGTCCGGACCACTGGTGTATGCATGCCTGTCCGTCCTGTGTTTCAGTGTGTCAGCATGCCCAGTATGACTGTTACGCATGTCGTCAACCGACATTACCGTTATACCGTCATACCGTCATGTGTGTGAGCATGCCAAGTATGGTCAACTGTACTGCATGTGTCACATGTCCAGATAGTCAGTACTGTGTTGCCGACCCCTCCGTTCTACACGGACAGGTGTCATGCTGTGTCTGCAGGGTAGCTAATGGTCATGTGGCATTGACAGTTGCTACATGTCTGCATAGCGTGGGGGGACATCTAACCGCATCCACAGTCCTACACAGCACCGGAGGTGGCGCACATGACTCTCACGTGTAGGTTGGACGGGGGGCACAGCTGACAGTTGTACACATCTGCCACTACTGTACTGGTATGCCAGGTACTCCATGTCAGTGTCTGGACCTACCTAAATTGCCGGTTGGAGGGATATCAGTGTACGTCAGATCCCAGCTTTAAATACCAGCAGAGTGGTGTTGGACATCCGAGCTTTCACAACATACATCAAACTGCCTGGCCTGCTGTAGTCTGTCTCTCTCTCTGGGGGTTGGGGTCATTCATTGGGCATATCCATAGGCCATTGTATATCATTAGTCTGTATTGGTCCACATCTGTCCAGCTGCATGGAACGTGTGTGGGCTGTATGGACACACATGGTCAACCCATAATCTGCAGTGGGTTAGGACACCCTGTGTACTACTGGCTACAACTGTGACCCCCATATGTGCTACAGACGTCATGTTGCCACTATGGACGTGTACTGTCTGCTGCCCTAACATTCGGCCACCAAAGTCTCTTGTATGCTCACATACATACCATAGCAACGGGTAAATACACATTGTAATACAACTGCCAATTGTTAGGTCGATAGACGTACTCTGGGTGTGGGTGTGTTCCGGACCTCAGGATGGTGCTGGAGGGCTGCCTATGTCGGATGCACACAGTGCACCTCCTATACATGTCCGACCACAGGTAATGTCATGTACGGCATCCATTGTACTGTGTGCGGGTCAGAGAGGGTGACATCCCTGGGTACCTACTGTGTCAGTGAATATACTTTGTGTTGCCTCACTGCCAAGGGCAGGTCATACTGTGTGCGGCCCTTTCACCAACTGGGCCCTGCTCAGGTAGTTCCTTCGCCAAGTCGCACTGTGCCTGTACAGGCCTTGGCAGTGGTGTTGGGCCGTGTGGCCCTGCTCCATGCTGTTCCTGCTGCAACTGTTACTGCAGGATCAGATTGTGTAGCATAGCAAATACCATAACAATGTGTGCATGTAGCTAGTGAATACTGCAGGGCTCCACCGGATGTGTCCAGATACCAGAACTGTGATCTGAGCATCCCAAAGACATGCTTAACTATATGTCTTGCCTGTGCATCTGCCTCATTATGGTGTGAGTGTTCAGGTGTGTGTGCATTGCTGATGGGTGTCATCAGCCACGACACCAGTGGTTACCCAGCATCCCCCACTAGGAGACTGTAGGGGATGTCCATATTGGCAAAGGTGTGGTACAGCTGTGTCAGAATCCATATATCGGAATATCATAGCTTCCAGGGCAGACAGCACACACATTCAATCTAATGCCCTGGCCATCGCATATGGCCTACCTGTTGGAGGGTATGCCCCTGCAGTGAATGTAGGCCCTACCCCGCTCACAGGGTGGTGCTTTGATGTGTGTGCAGGCTATAGAACCCAGTACCCCAGGGTAGTCAGCCATGTGGTTGAAGAGATGCATATTGCTGGTCTACTAATCACGTGTGTTGAGGACATGTATGTGCTGACTAGCATGTGTTGACATGGTGTCTGTGAACTGGTGCAATACCCTGGATGCAGATGCCTGTGAGATCCCCATGATATCCCCAGTTGTGCTGTGTGGGGTACCTGTGGCTAGTATACCTAGGCCAACACATACAGTGGTATCCACTGCGATGGGTTTCCCTCGGCCTGTTTGATGTGTCAGGTGTGGCAGGCACAGGTCAACAAGCCGCTTAAGGAGGTCTCTGTCCACCCCATAGTGCTCCACCATCCCCAGCTCATGTAGCCCCTGGTAAGTCACCCTGGGTCTATAAAGTCATATGTCACCCCAGTAAGGGTTGTACAGCAGCATACACATCCTCACTGCCCTCAGCCTCCTGCACATGTTGGTCTATGTTGCCTACTGCAGCCCTTCTCATTTGGTTGGACTGTGTTGTGAAATGTCCCCGCAGATATACATCGGTGGTGTACAGTGTGGAAGAAACCTGTGTGTATGCCGCTTGCTCACATTACCGTACTGTTCAGATGCGGGCTGGCCATGTAATCTGCTGATTGTGGTGATCATCACCTGTTTGTGCAGCTTGTACACAGTGACTACCCCACTACTGTTTTTGTCCCTCCCAATGTCACCAGGCAGGTATAGACACACCCCTAGCTTAGGCGTGCTAAGGCACGAGCACTTCCGAGGCACAGTTCTGCAATGTACGTACAGTATGCCTTATCTCCCTCCCATGCTGTCAACTATATTCAAGCCCTGCACCCAGCTAATTACACACATACACTCCAGGGATCTGCATCACACCCTGGGATACACTAATGTCAACCTCATCTGCATAGTATAGTCTTCTAATGAATAGTAATATGACCCATACCGAACCTCCAAATTAATAACCACTGCTTAGTGTCGCTCAGATCCGTACACAACTGGTAACAGGTGCCTTACTCTCACCGTATTCGATGTCCCATGGTCTTCCCAGCAACAAAATAACTGGTGTCTACACGACTACAACCTGGGACCCTGCACACAACAGACTATGTGCATTACCACTACACCATGGCAGATATACATACATCTGAGGTTATCACGTACAGATCATCCTGCACAAACATTCAATAGTGCTGATGTCCCCAGACATATATGTCTATATCTATGTCTATCTCTCTATATCTACATATATCTACATATATATATGTATATATATATATATATATATATATATATATATATATATATATATATCCATACATACATACACACCTATACATCTACACACATATGTAGATATTGCATTCATATCACAACAATGGACCACATGACAGCAAAGCATTAGACAGGAATGAAAAGGAAACTACATGTGCCACCTGTATCCTGAAGTGTTGTTACTATCAAGGCATGTGTGTTTTGTTGCGTCACACGGGTCAGACTGTATTAAGGGTAAGAGTTGGGCTGCTGACATTTACTCACCAGACCTATTGGCAAATGTATGTGTTGACAACCCAGTGTCTTGGCAGATCATGCGGGCTGTGGACACTATAGGACAGCAAAAAAACACACTGAACACATCCTGCAGCTAGCCACCCACAGATAAACACATAGGGTATAACTGCCAAACACACACACCTGGAAGCCTTGGAATCGAGCACCTACCTGTCTATTCTACCACACTACAACATTACGCAGTAACAGAACGTGCTGCCGAGATTTTAGCATCACAGCACTCCCAGAGGCATACGTCTAGGTGGGTGACATCATCAGTAAAGGCAAAGATGCCGATAGGGAGTGTACGGAGAGTGAGCTGTCTAAAAACATTATTCTGTCCCCAGGCAGCTGGTAACACACACACACACGGCAGGGCTGGGATTCGAACATAGAACTGACGACTTGACTACCTTATCACACTACAGCATTACGCATTTACAGAACGCGCTACCGAGATTACTGGATCACAACACTCCCAGAGGCAGACTTCTAGGTGGGTGACATCATCAGTAAAGGCAAAGACGCCGATATGGAATGTACGGAGAGTGAGCTGTCTAAAAACATTATTCTGTCCCCAGGCAGCTGGAAATGCACACACACAGCAGGGCTGGGATTCGAACACAGAACTGACTACCTTATCACACTACAGCATTACGCATTTACAAAACGCGCTACCGAGATTACTGGATCACAACACTCCCAGAGGCAGACTTCTAGGTGGGTGACATCATCAATAAAGACGAAGACGCCGACAGGGAGTGTACGGAGAGTGAGCTGTCTAAAAACATTATTCTGTCCCCAGGCAGCTGGAAACACACACACACACACACACACACACACACACACACACACACACACACACACACGGCAGGGCTGGGATACGAACATAGATCTGACTACCTGACTACCTTATCACACTACAGCATTACGCATTTACAGAACGCGCTACCGAGATTACTGGAGCACAGCACTCTCAGAGGCATACTTCCAGGTGGGTGACATCATCAGCACAGGCAAAGACACCGATAGGGATTTTATGGAGTGTGATCAGTCTAAAAGCATAATAGTGTCCCAAGGGAGATGGAGATGAACACACGGCAGTGGTCTGAGCAGGACAACTGGCTATCTATGGAGCAGTAGTACAACACTACATAGATACGAGATGCGCCACAGACAGTACACCTTTCAAGACAGTCAATATGACCTTCTAGGAATGCAGACATCAACATGGATGCTGGCAGTTACAGTGTACAAATCTGTGGACCACTGTGTTAAAGTTAGGAATCCATCCTGATGTGGGGTATAGCCATCTGATGCTTGGATGACCACTATCGCTATACAGGATAACAATGGCCATGGCCATACACAAGGGCACACAACTGACACAAGGTGTCACTGGGCATGCTCACACACTTGGTGCATTCCTGACAGACGTGTGCTACTGTGTCCATCTACAAAATGGCGTACTGGGAATGCTCACACACTTAGTAGCGAAGGGTTGTCTTGTATGCACACAGATTCTAAACAGGGAAGGGCACGGTGTGTCGATAGTCATCATTGTTAGCATGAACGCTGTACGACATATGTCTGACATTGGTCGTTTACACATCTGCTGCTGTCCATCACCTTAGCTGTACCAATCCAAACCTGGCACAGTAATACCATCTGTGGTGTTGTCCTGGCAGGAATGGGCACTTTGCACATGTAGTACCATACATAGACGAAGAACCTGATACCAGGTAAACACCCTGACACCTACAGGACAACTGCATTGTATGTGTATGCCAAATAGTGCTAGATGTGTAGCATTCATAATCATAGCTGCCAATCTAGATCCAACAATGGGGAATACTGACATCTGTGCAGTGATGAACACCTGGCATAAGGCGCAGTCGTGCACAATAGCACAACCACTGTATACCTCAGATACGGGCCCTGGGTGTTATACAGCTGTAACAGATAACTGTTGCTGTACACCAGGCAACACACCCATGTTTGGATGTGACATACATGTAACCACCGTGGATATGTACATGCCCCACACACACACACAACACATATGTACATAGCATAGCTAATACTGTTCTTCATGCAGACACGTGGCTACAGTGATTACATGCATGCACATGGAAGGTAGGTCCATGGCTGTTCAATGCTAACAGTACATAAGGTAGCAATGTTAACTGAGTTAACATTCCCTCTGTACTGGTTACCCGTGACAACTATCATAGCATACAACAGTCCATGTGTCATGTATGTCACATGCTCACCAATTGCAATGCATATAAACACGGCTACATGACAGGAATGTAGGAACTATACACATGTACATGTAGTGGTGTGCATTCATCTGCAATGCATGAGCAGTAGCTGATGTTTGCAGTTTATCTGTGTCCAACTACAACGTGCAGTTGCAATGCAGTCCAATCATTGACACCTGTATATGGTGAAATACTGACATAACGGTAAGATGTACATCAGGTATGGATGGGTGTGTGTACATAAAGTGGTGGGCCACCTCTGCAGGTGGATGTTTGCTGGAGACAGCTCACAGGTGTGTCACACACTGTCCTACTAAAACATGTGCAAACAGTAGGCTATGTTTCCGGTAATTGAAGGTGTACATATACAACCTACAAAGTGGTCAGGGTGTCACTGACTGTAAAGCAGTTTACACCTGTAACACGCAAGTCCTCCCGTGTTCATATAGCAGCACACTTGCCGAAGGTAGCATCGGTGCACATTGTTATGCAAGCAATCCTGCTGCATGTCTGTCAGACATATCAGAAGATAGCAGGTGTTTGTTTCACAGTACTGCCATATGTGTTTGCCTGTGTGACCATATATGCCACGGATGTTGGGGAATACATCCCAATTGTTACCCACACCTGTACACTGTTGTAGAGATCTGTACATACTGCAGTGTAGATAAGACATAGGCAGGGGTGGTGTGTATCACACACGTCAGCTATCTGTATGTGCATGACATGTGGACTCCAATGTGTGTATGTGTATGTATGTATGGCTGTCTGGTGCATGGAGTAGGGAGGTATGCTACCAATGAGAACTGATAGGGCCCCAACCCCTCAAGGTGATGCAACCTACTACCCTGTTTATGCTGTCAGTCTTACGCATTACTGAGTACCTGTGCATGTCCATACTCTGTGCGCGTCATGTGGGTGTACCGTACTGTAATGGTGATTAGCACAGAGGCAGGGCTCCTCACCTCTACACTATCCAGTGTGTGTTACAGTGTTGTTGACCCCGTGAGTGTGGGCATGTTACTGTGTGTGTCTGTGTATGTGTGTGTTTACATACTGTGATGTGACAGTGTTCTATTGCTACACAGTGAGTCCCCATGCTTTCAACAGACCCCCACCCTTGACATCAGCTAGACTACTGTGTAAAGCCCCCGCACCATGTAGCTTACCTGTGAAGTCACCTGGTATGGATGTCCCGTCAATAGCCACCGTAGCCTAGTACACAGCTCACATGCTCCTGGATCGTTAGGTGTGTAGAGATCTATGGAATGTCAGCCTTACTAACAGTGAGGTAGAGGCTACGTATAGCATGCTGGTATTGCCATCCATGCCTGTGAGTACTCCACATGTACACATCTGTAACTGGACACACTGGTGCTTAATGGCACATGCATTTAGACCTTAAGGAGGGAAGCAGGGCATCCTTACCAACATACTGTTACTGTTGTTACCAAAACGCATACTGTGAACATAAAACAATGCATTCCAACTGCAAACACTATCACATGCAATGAGACCTTAAGGAGGGAAGTAGGGCATCATTACCAACATGCTGTGACTGTTACCAAGACACATACTGTGAACATATAACTATAACAATGCAGTCTAATCCTGTACTACATGGTATGTCTGCTGCGTGCCAACAGTACACAACAACCGTAATATACAACTATCTCACTAATATGTTCACCCTGTGCATCAGACCATATGAGCATGTCCCTGCACCGATGGTGTGGATGACAGGGATGCGGCACAGGCATCATCATATGCACAAGGTAATAATGTTTGCCAGCGGCCTAGGCTGCACCTGTGGATCACATCATGTGTGTGGGTTAGGGCCTGTGATCTACTTGGGCATGTGTGGTTATTATGCATGAGGGTGTCAGTGCCCTACAGATGTTTCTGGTGTGTGCGTGTATGTGTGCACACAGTTCTGCCATGAATCGGGCCTACACAGGGGTATTGTTGGCAGCTCCAGAAGGTACAGAACAGGTTGTACAGCTCACTGTGTCCGTCCACGGCCACGTGACCTGTGCCTGCCAGGGGTTGCATGGGCACTATCAGACAGAGGTACAGAATGGGTACTGTCCGATGACATGTCCACTGGAACCGTGTCCCCGCTGGAACCATCCAGGGCCACGTCCACGTGGCCTGCTGTGGCCTAGTGTGGACAGCGCAGCACCAGCTGCAGTGCTGCTGCTACTGGCACTATGGGAGTGGGCATGTGAGGTGGCTCATTCGTGTAGACCTGCACTAGATGGTGTAGCTGGCCTACATCCACATGGCCTACGCCTCAGTCCTACCAGATGTTCCAGCACAGACAGCTCACGTTCACGGGTTGCCATGCTACGGTCAAGGATTCCAACCATGTCACCCAATCGCCTGTCCAAAACGTCGGCAATCTGCTGTTGAGCATTTGCCAATGCCTGGATGTTTTCATTCAATGGATAGCAGCCCTCTGAAGCCTTTGACCTTCTCTGTTCAGCCGTTCAGCAGGTGCATGTCGGCCAGGGGTCCTCTTACGAGCAGCACTGGCCATATGCCTGTGTGGTGCATCTGCAGTCAGTTCACTGACACCATGGTGTGACAACACAACTTCCGTGGCCACCACATGTTCCTGTTCCAAGCTGACACATGGTAACTGTCCTTCCTCTATGGCCACTGGTGATGGGGTATGTGTTGGCATGAGAACTGTGTGCGGGGAAGAGGGGGATATAGGTGGGATGGCAACCACAGGCACAGATTCAGCCCCTGAAAATCCTGCCTGTACCTCAAGCATATGTTCATCACTGCTAGAGTCTGTGGGGACACTAACATCAGATAGACCGCAGGAGGGCAACGCAACTACATCACCTGTAAAGGCAAACAAAGACTCTACATTACAATGGATACGCACAGACACACACACACACACACACACACACACACACACACACACACACACACACACACACATGATATGACAGACGGCATGCAGCATGCATGTGATACAGCAGACTGCATGCATCTCAGACATTAACAGTGTTAGTTGGATTACCATCCCTGGGTGCACACAACAGCAAGCATGTGTCATAGCAGCAGCCATGCATTTCAAACAATCATGGTAGTAAGCATGCATCCCTGTGATACACCATGTGGACCAGCACAGGTTAACAGTACACATGGCTGATGTGAGGAATATGTCCATGACATTAACATGTAGTATGACATGGAATCTGCTGCTGTGTGCAGTGACATGCATACATGTTTGACACAATGGTGCCCTGACACATGTACAGCAGTGTAATGGTGTCACACTGCAGTGTTGACTGTATGCCTTACAGATCGAATGCACTTTTAGCAGATGTGTATGACCATTGAGGGTGGTATGTGACGTCTATATTGCTATACAGTGTGAAGTACAGACACTGTGCCATTGCATGGAATCCTGAGGCGTCTCCATTGATATATAGTGTGGAATACACATACAGTGCATAGCCATGACTGCGTGCATACACATTACATACATACTGTGGATTGTGACCCACGTCGCTGAGGTGTATACACACTAAACCATGCTGTGTCATGTGTGACAGGTCACCGGGCAACATACCAATGACAGCCCTGCACAACTGCTAACATGTCTTAGCTGCCTATCAACCGTGTCCACACATGGCAGACTGCTCAATACACCATGTTCCACATGACATGTATGTACCACACACACAAGGTGCACGTCTGACAATGATGTCCAACAGCAACAAGGGAACTGTACGGCATCTCTGGCCTGATGTGGTGTCTGTGTATGTGTGTGTAAGCTGTACAGGTGACAACCTTCATGCTGTGACACATTCATGATGGCAACACATGGTATGTGGTCAGATTAAGTGACACCTCCACAAGCTGTGCACAGGCTATTGGGATATCCAGTGTTCCACATCTACTATATCACCATTCAACAAAGGCTATAGATGGACCATGTGTACACAATGTGCAACAGTGTGTACACACACACACATCACATCTACTGTGCGTTACTACATGTCTCTGGTCATCCTCCATGGCAATGTGTGAACATGTGTTGGTCAGAGGTCTGTGATGGCCGTCTATGTCACCTGTCCATTGTCCCATATGACATACACCCATAGATGTCAGATACTCCAGTGTCCACAGGGTTATACAGACAAAGAGTTGTATGTTTGGCATGTGGGGAATGTTTTACTGGATAGTGTGACAATGTTGCAGCCGGACCACTACATGTCTGGGACATGTCAGCTGGCACATCACAATGTCTGCACTCATTGCAGGGGCACATTCCACAATGGTAGATCATGTGGGCTGCCTAACCACTACATGTCTGGGACATGTCAGCTGGCACATCACAATGTCTGCACTCATTGCAGGGGCACATTCCACAATGGTAGATCATGTGGGCTGCCTATATCCCAGCTCACTGTGTAGTACTGTTTGCGTACCTCACATGTGTTATGATGTATAGTACATATTCATACATTGAACAATGCCTCCACCATTGTATGGACAGCTGTCCACACATCTATCAATGAGAGTTACTGTGAGGTCATGTTGTTGTTTCATTTTGTTTTTAGATATTGCACATGGGTAGCCAGTGTGATTGATGAATGCTGTGACCTGTATATCATGACTGGACCATACATTATGTGTACAAGTGTTATGTGGCCACATGGCGAATAGATCTGTCCATTCACATGCCTGATACTGATAACTGTCTCACCTGCAACAAACTGCTGTCTCTGCGACACGCCAGAGGTACCTGTATAGGGGTGACACAGCGGTTAGATCATTATCCATGACTGTCTGACATCTACAGGGTGCACTTTGCATGTTAACACATTCGCCAATACAATAGCATATACTACAGAGTATGCACATGTGTGCATACACAGGGTAGCATACTATAGTATGCGGCATGTGTGTAAACATACCTTGCATATGATGTTACATTACATAGTGTACAGTGACACATGCAACTACATGGGATATAATATTTCTATGTGCAGTAGTGACTTACCAGGCAACTCCAGGCTCTGTGGTGGGGAGACACCCACCTCCACGATGGCAGCTAGAGTTTGTGGATGCTGTTCTGATGGGGTCCCCAGGCTGGCCAGTAGCTCCTCGATAGAAGTGAGTGGGGGCTGGGTTTGTGGCCCACCACCTGTTCTACCTTTTTCCCTGGCGATTGCATTGGCACGCTGTTTAGCATGTTGGATCAGGTCCGTGCAATGTCTGCGCACCTGCTGGTAGGTGCGGTTATGGCCACCCACATCATTGACCCTCCTGCGAAGTTCCTGCCATAGGTCATCACGCTGCTGGCCATGCTGTGGCAAATGGCTGAACAGTTCCTCATAGTTGTCATGGAGGTATGGTATGAGTACATCATCCTCCATGCGGCTATATGCCAACAGTCGTGATCGAGGCATTATCTGTAAGACAATGATGGAGACAGGTCACAGCATCTCAGAGATGCACAGAGACACAGATGCACATTCATGTGTATTACAGTTAGTACTTATGAACAGTTGTCTTTACAAATCGTTATGACACTCACACAACTGACATGTTTGTTTCACACACATGTAACACACAATGGGTATTGGATATTATCACCATATACGTGTGTCACCTCATTACATTGCTCATACTCCATGTGAATGCGGTCGTGCTGTGGCCATGTCTGTTTGCCTGTACTGGTGTTCCTACCTATCAGCACATGCCTGGATGTGTGCACATGAATGCTGTTGATGTTGATGCTGTGTATATGTCACATATCATCACATACACTACCTTCACGGACTTGGGCAGTGACAATGCAGACATGCGCACGGGAACCTTTCCTAGCATGTGTTTTGCCACATACATCTACACGGCACTGTACAACAGTTCAACATCCTGCCACGTATCGCCACTGTTGCAAATGTGATGCACATGGGACAATGGCTATCCAGATGGTATTCGCAGGGATGGTTATCAACTATAGCATGTACGGCCAGGATCATGTAGTATCCTGTATGCCCTGGGCCATGTATGGCCATAGGATGCCAGGCTTTCTAGCTGTATCCAACAGCCATGTTCCCAGCGACAGGTGAATCAGTGCCACATTACTGATCCAGTCA
Organism: Protopterus annectens; assembly: GCF_019279795.1. Lineage (NCBI taxonomy): Eukaryota > Metazoa > Chordata > Ceratodontiformes > Protopteridae > Protopterus > Protopterus annectens. The sequence goes on from NC_056728.1 coordinate 256,612,127, forward strand.
GTCACTGATGCATCTACCATGCGGACATCGCACCATGTATGACAGAGATAACATGTACAGCTTTGCTGGACAGGATTGCATGGTATGGCAGGAGTATGTCACATATATGGCACAGGGATCTGTCCGGCATGTGGCGACCCCTGTACTAGGACAGTGGCTGTCCATGACGTATGTCTTTCAGATCAGGATATGTACGTGTAGCATGTCCAACATCACAGTGTTGCACATGTCTTTATGCAGGGTAGGCAGCATGCTGCATAGTGGAGATGAGGATTGTGAAGGCTGGTGATGCCCATCCCAGCATGGCCAATACCCCTTAAAGGTGATATGTGATCGGATATTGGTCACATGAGTGCTGAGTATGGCTGTCCAATGATCTCCATGCTCATGGATGGCACCCTGTCATGACTTAGGTTGCCTCTTATGACTACCTAATAGCCCTGGTGATGTCACTAGCTCAGGGAGGTAAACTGCACAGCACTATCCCTTACACACAGTGTCCATAATGTTGACCGCTGCCGAGGTGGTAGTTAATGGGTACATGGTTATTAACATAGCGTTGACAATGCAATATGCTGCTGTCAGATTGTGCACATATGTCACACACCGCACCCACAAAGCCCATGCTGTATGTTATCCACAACACTGAGTCAGCTATTGCTCCTAGGTCATGGCCATTCACATTCTCACATATGCAGATGCCACCCATTTCTCTGTGTGGTATGGGCTACAATGACAGGGGAGTACAACACATTAATCCAGTTTACTGTAGCTGCCACTGGTGTGCTATGCACATGTCACTCAGACACCTTTTGTAGTGTTGCTTCTGTAAACAGGCTACTGCTAGAACACTCCTGTGACATACGATGGTACATGTAGTATACTGAGTGTAGGTGGAACAAAGTATGTGTGATGATGTCCACTGACCTGTCACAGGTATGCTTTGCAGTGTGTATACATCAGTACTGTAATCTACAGCTGTACTGCTACCAACATCTACATTGATTAAGGTTCATAGGCTTTCAGATCATACTCAGCAGGGTGATAGTGCTGTGCCCCCCATTATGAGTGGCATCTCCACTTTGTGGGTTGTGATGACTTAGTGTGATCCATTCTGCATTTTCACAGACTGCCATGAACCTATGTTTTACATGGCAGTGTATGTGTAGAGCCAACTGTTTTACCATATGTGTATTGTACGACCAGGGATATGGACAGGTCACATGCAGCCAGAGTGTACCTTGTATGATAGTTATGTTTCAGGGGCTCTGTCATGTTCATGGATATGTGATTGTGTACCTATTGGGGGGGCAATGAGTTGAAATCACCCGACACACTATCTGTATTGCGTATGCATGCTCAGCACTTGTTCAGAACATGTACACACTTCATGATCTACTAATTACTTTATCACTCAAACCTACTCATTTCCTTCTGATAAACACTGTTTGTCCTTACATTTACAGCATGCTTGCAGTACGACAGCTGTTGTACACACTTACCTCACATATCTTGTGAGTACTGGTTGACTAGACAGGCATGTCTGGATGTCAATTACCAGTGTTATTGCCTGTCTATATGATGACTGCGGGCAACATGTGGCAATATAGCAATCGGCTCATGTATGAAGTCAATGCTCACCTCCTAACATACGACACTACAGCCTGTGGGAGATGCACATATGTAGCCATGCTGGAGGTAATGCTCTCTCCAACACAGACTTACCCTGACAATCATGTGGGGATGTTAAACATTTGCAGCACACACCACTCATCACATAGTCTCAGTATATCTCCACCACCACATAGTTAGTGTACAACATTTGCGGAGCCCCACCATACTACTCTATGTAGGCAACAGAGGCAGCCCACATCACCAAACACAACACCAATTGCTTATAGGCCACAGACTCATGTGTGCCCGCCAACTACAGCCAATAGGGTGTTATAACATACACAACACACTAGTCATAGGTGACTTTGTAGGCGGTCACACTGAAGTCCCACTCAGCAGGCCACACAAGGTGATGGTCACTGACATCTGGCTGTCAGGTAACAGGATCCGCAATGTGACCTATGCACTCAGGTCACTCCTCAACAGGTACAATATGGCTGTCATTCTCCACTTTAGTGTGAGTGCCCTGAGATGCAACTTCCTGGACTACATGTACAGGGACATGCAATAGCTGTCCGATCTTGTAGCCCAGGCAGGTATCGCCCTAGCCCTGAGAAGCATTCTGCATTAGTTCTGACTGATGACACAGTGGAACAACGGAATTATTCACGTCAACAATTGCCTATGTGTCTGGTGTCATTCCAAGGGTGTCCAGTATCTGTCTGCTTTGACTGACATGGTCAACAAACCTCAATGCTTTGCCACAGATGTCCTGCACCTGTCGGCCCTGGGATTATGGTTAACATCTCAAGCTCTTGCTGCTCCCATACTGCCTGTTTTAGACACATTTCAGACACATATTCACCACCTGAACAAGTACAAGCAAGCAAAACCTGAATTGTTACTCAATGCTTGACATCTCCATCTCACACGCACCCATCCGAGGCACTCCTTATAATGGACCACTTTGATGTCTCTGCAGTAACCGTGACCTGCTTATAGACTCCAGAGAACACCCCTGCACTGACAGGATATTACACAGACCACACCTTTCAGTCATGTAACTGGGACCACAACACCCACGGCAGAGGTGTGTCCATATGTCACAGGGATGTACACACCTCCATGCTGGTGGCTTAGCACAATGCCTCAGAGGCAATCCAAGTGCAACTAACTGTGGCCAAAACTGCTGTACAAATTGTAGCTTGCTACGGACTGCACAACATACCCCATGGTTAACATCCTTCATTTCTTGGTGTACTGGAAAGTAGGGTTCACACAGGCACTACTGATGTGACACTGACACTACCACACACCTAACTGTGCTACCTACTCATGTACTGACACATTAGTCCAACACTGTCGTAGGTTGATAAACTTCATTTGGCTGGGTCAACATATATACACCACAACCAAGGCCAACAATATCGTAGACCTGGACATTACCAACATGTGTGACTGGTGTAACACACCTGTGGTATCCCCTCATTGGTCAGTTCCGAACATATGCTAATCACTCTTGTTATCCACATCACGGCACCACACCCTTCACAGAAAACACAGTACAATATTTCTACAGAGCCAACTTCACGCTTTTTTTGACAGGAGTAGTAATCGCCATGACACCCGTGCAGATGGACAATATAGTTACAAACGCAGAAACATTCCCAACTGCACTTCATTAGCACTTACACAACTGTATGGATCATGCTATCCCAGACAGAGCCATGACAGTACACACCACATAACGGACGCCCCTCTGGAGGTCCACTGCCATGGACATACTGCACGACAGGAGGAGTCATTTGCAAAGTAGGGTACACTCCCAGGGGTGGTGTGGCTCCCTAGTCAGCCTCAGTTGGATTCTGGGATCCCTTCTTACATCCACCAACACTAGCTATGTCAACATTACTGCGACACATTCAAAGGACTATCACTAAGCATTATGGAGGTATGTCACTACTCTCAATAACAATACCCACATCTACTCTGACATACAACGGTTATGCAGACACATTACAGAACCGACTAATATTGGCAACAACCTGGCAGCTAACTTTACACCCCTCTCACACCCTCATGGGCCCACATCTATACAGGATCAATGCAGAGTCCCTGCGGTCACAACTACGCCATTCAGACCTGCTCTCTCTAAAGCCTGGAACACACACTCCATGTGACCATCCTACATCCCAGGCTGCATTTTACACAAACCTCAGAATGACATGGATCCCCACTTGGGCACCGGATTCACAAGTAGCCTTGTATCAGGCATTGTGGACCCTGACTGGCGCACAGCAACAGTTATCACACTCCACAGATGTGGCACCACAATGGACCAGAGGAACTATTGCCCTATACACCTGACTAGACTGTTCTGCTAGTCTATTGAGAATATCATCATGGAAGTCCTTCACAGAGACATTGTTGGCCTACACACCTTTGATACCACCCAGGTTGGATTTGTTAGATCCACAACATGGCTCCTAAACCTGGTGAAGTCCTGCAAGACAGTTACCAAGATCGTAGATGATGGTAAGGGGGTCCACACAGCCTACCTTGTCCTCTCATTGGCTGTCAACACCTTTCACCATTCTGGTATTGTCACTATACACATCCACCAGCACAGCGACCCATACATCCTGGGATGTTATGTACAGTGACTCACGGACAGGACACACACAGTGAGGGTAGTATACCATAGTTCCTACTGTACATCAGTTACAATTGGCATACCCCAGTCCTCAGTCATAGGGACCCTCATGTTCGTTATGGACTTCCCTGAGGTACATTCCAGCACAGACGGGCTTTCCCTGAATAGGTTTCCAGACGACTGCAAACTAAGGACCATGACTGATTCACCAGCTAATATACACACCCTCCATACGGATATCACTGTGACGGATACCTGCCATCAGTAATATGGCCTCAAGCAGCATGGCAGATGGGTGCATAGACATACCCTTTGGATTACAACAATCACCCTGTGACTATCACATAGGTGGCGGTCCCCTACATACATGAGACATTATAAGGGATCGTACTATACACACAGATAACACCCACTCCTCTGATAACCTATTGCCAAGAGGGCGTGGATATCCTTCTACATGGCCACCGTAACCTGTACTGGTTTGTAGCCGGAACAAAGCCTGTCATTGTACCTCTATACTCCTGACTTATGAAACACATTCATTGGTACAACACCTCCTTTGGGGTGTACCTTACGGGAAAGCAATAGCTTTAAATACCACAACATTACTACACCAACATTATTACTCCCCTCCAAAGGATGACGTATGCAGCACAACTACTGGAACCCCAACTGTAGTCATTTGCATACTCGGAGGTGACCTCTGCTGAACATACAAGGCCCATGTACACACCAATATTGATGGATATGCTCCACATAAGCAACATAAGCAAAGGCCACTAAGAGCGACATGCTTTGGGATATGTACCCAAACGCTACAATGAGTAGCACGTGCTGGCGGGATACACTCCTGAAATGGACACACACCATGCTTTGGAACATGATTCCTATGTACATCAGACAGGGACACTCACTAGCACTCTTCATGAGGTACCTCAATGGGTGGATGGGGGACAGACATGTACGCCAGGGACTACTGCAGTGGCTGTACTGTACACAGGTGCAGGAAACAAATGGCTGTGCTGTTCAAAGGCACAGGACAGTAACCTAGGGAGGTGCCGCCAGTGACAACACTGTATTAGGGCTTACAAATGGACTCGGCCAGGCAGCATAGTACCTAACTGTGAATCTATGACGCTATTACATGTCCTTTGTGCATGGTTTATTGAGTAGCTCTTCCATTTCAATTAGCTATCATGCTGTTACACTGTCTGGTGACTACAAGACATATGTATCCTGTTAATGTGTATTGTACAGTCCAATACACATACCTTATGTTTGCATAATATACCAGTCATGCTATGTAAAATATTTGACTTATCTACCTACAATACTGTACACATATTTGAGACCATATCCCATGATGCAAAGCATAATTGCACAGCGGGACCACTTTAGGCATGTTATTCTCATTATATGCCCATATATATGCCTACTGTTACTGTATATCAACATACGCTATCCTCTGTTATGGCACATACTTGTTGGACATACCCTACCAACAACAGCGGCTGGAGTGCAATTGTTATGTTTAAAGCCCTTACGTAGCATCCCTTGTGGTGTCTGGGTGTTTACCTTGTGGCCCACAGCAGTACACACAATTTCTACAAGCGTTACTATGCTCAACAAGACATCACTACATAATACCTTTTTCCCACTGTCTGCATTGCATACACTTTCATTTCTACAGCACAAGCACTACATACACTAACATACTGAGTGTTCTACATACCTTCTTACTGGTCCGAGTATACAATACTATCTGTGTTACACCTTTCCTCTTTAAACAATTCAGTGGTATGAGCATACGATTTGAATGTATGGCAAGCCCTTGTTTTATATGTGGATATCTGTAACATGTGGTATCCTGCCACCAATTGGTGTTCCGGAGTAGATTATTACATGCACATCAGCTGTACAGCTACTCCATTGGCCAATTACACGGCAACAGTGGTGTATAACAGAATACTCCACTTGGGCGTTGTCCTTTTGCCCTACCTTCGAGGGAGACGGTCTGGATGTACTATATTGTGATAAATTGCAACAGCTATATGAAGAGACCCGGATACTCTGAAATCATGTTCCCCGTGGATTGTGTGTGACGGCTACAGTAAATAGTTCTACACGTGAATGTAGCTGTTATCTCAACCGTCTGTTACAAGACTATTGCAAACGAAACCTGTAACATCGGCGTCTGTTCCATTGTACAATAGCAACGATTTCACATGGCGCCATTACAAGTGTGTCTCTCACAAGGTATGTTAACACTTCTGCAGATGTCATTGAGTGACTGGATGTTTCTGATGTTATTACAGTCTGTATTGCAATTGTTTTGGCTGTGGGGCAGATGTACATAGCAGATAAAGGTTTGTGGGGACTGCATTTATACAAATTCCATATGTGTGTGGGGGCCCCTTCCCTCATTGAAGACCTGTCATTTAGTAGACTAATACTATGGTTATTGCAGGTTTAGTCATTAAACCATTGTTAAATGGTTCCTACATAGCATGCAGGTGATGTTGATCCTTCAATCCCTCCCAAATACATCAATATGTACTGAACTGTTGCTACATGAAAGCTGTCTTGTGTATGTCTGTCACAAGTATTTGCACTCATTGCTGTTGTGTTGGTGACTCCTACTCTTTGTCCTGGGTTGCCACCTTTTCAATTGGCCATATTGGGACATTTGTTGGGCACACATCAGGGTGTGGAGGCCTACAGAAACACTGTCAGTACAAAGGATAGAACTTACTTTTGCCCTACATTGAACCTTTTATTCTTGTAGCACTTTGTTTCTTCACAAATTTAAATATTGGAGAGACGGACATAACTATTACATGCAAATATTACTTCATATATCGGACATCACTATGTCCTACAATCACGGTACATTTGCCATTTTTAATATTTGTTGTCAGGAGACAACTGCCCAGAGAGAGACTGTCCCTCTCAAAGTGAACAGGTGGTAACCGTATGCTTAAGGCCGAAAATGACCACAACTACTGTAATAATCTACCTCCGAGTTTGCACAGACAGACCCACGATGCAAACACACACACACACACACACACACACACACACACACATTACAGTCCCACGGAAACACACAATGCACTCTCAACATGAACTTACACACACTACAGCAATCGTAACCACACATACACACAGTACCTACCTGGACCGCAGCACTGGCAGCGATAACTACATGTCCCTTGACATCGTGATAATATTACTCGTGGTTATACTGTTCAGGTACTGTGATCTTTCTGTCTTTCATCCTCGTGATTACACGTGTCGGTATGTAAAGCATTTGGTAGTTGGCAGTATCCTATTCATTTGTACCTCCATAGTTGTGTACATGTTGTTAACCTGTCTTTATATTCGCAGATATATGTATTTCCGTATATATCGACATACATCTCTCTATCACCCTTTCTATCCCTATTTATATATATATATATATATATATATATATATATATATATATATATATATATATATATATATATGCATAGTTCCCTATCAGAAGCCTGAAACACTATAAGCCTGAAAATCAAAATCCTGAAACCAAAAGCCTGAAAACTCAAAATCCTGAAACTCAAAATCCTGAAAACACAAATAATGCTAATATGCCAATACAAACACACTAATATCTACCGACTGACCTTAACCCTAACCCTAAGGTCCGTCACTATCACACACTCACCTAACCCGCGCCCTAACCCTAACTCACTTAAACCGCTCCTAACCCTAATTTTTGTCACTACTGCATACATGCCTAACCTGCGCCCTAACCCTAACTCACTTATACCGCCACTAACCCTAACATAAAACCAACCGCACACTTACCTGAACCCAACCTAACACCACAGGGCTAACAATAGCAAAGCCACAATGACGTCAGTATGTCTATTTTGTGTTTTCAGGATTTTGGGTTTTCAGGCTTTTGGTTTTCAGTCTTATAGTGTTTCAGGCTTCTGATAGGGAACCATATATATATATATATATATATATATATATATATATATATATATATATATATATATATATATATATATATCTAGATAGACAGGGAGAAGAAGAGAGAGTGCTTTCGTTGGGTACATGGTGGTGTATTCTGTTTGCTGAACCCCGCACTTTTGTGTTCTCACCTGTCACAATACACACCTGCTGTTGGTACATCTCGGGTAGCTTGCTGGTGGGTGAGTGTGTACGTGGTTGTGTGTTCTACTCCTGCCAGTAGTCGTTTTACCACTCAGAGCAGGAACTGTTAGTACATGACTGAATAATGCTGGTTTCACCTGTTCTGGACATCCATGACCATAATCTGCACGGAATTCTGCAAACCTTAAACCTGTTTTGCGCATATCCATACCGTCACTTGCCGCCGCATTAACCCGCTAACATGTGCTTCCACGTGCTCTAATGACCTACATCCAACATCCATTGTTCATGCCATCGGGATTACATTACGGACCTTGCATGACATGGAACCGGGTACATACACAACACTGTCAGTGGTTTTACCACTTGGTTATCTGTTGTTTGTACAAGTGTTAATGGTGCTTTGTATGTGGACTGTACTACGGCTGTTCCTCCATACTGCAGTCAAATGTGTAACTCAGTTTGTTTACATATGGATGATACCACTTCATGGTATTCCTGAGTGATGTTTAATGGATATGCTCCAGCACTGGGAATCTATGTCAGAGTGAGCCGCATACTGTCATGTTTTACACCTTGACACAACCATAACTGGAAAATGCTGGGGTGGCAGATACCTGTCATGGGTACTCCCCATGCTTTGACACTACATCCCTACTTACACTATATGGAGGCCCTCAACACACCGGGGAATCCATGCAGAGTAGGTGGGGAACAGTGGTTACACACATGGATACGAATATTGGCTCTGCTCCACAGAGGGACAGTTGGTTGACCGATGGGGTAGCGATAGCAGACACATTTTGCCTAGGCTGCTGCACAGCCTCTGACAATCGGGCATGTACCTACCAATGTACCTAGGCACCTATACATACAGTATTAACATATGCTATTAGCTTCGTTTACTGTTCAGGTGTTGACTTTCCTTGTTCCAATAGCTGTTGTGTGTGCAATAGTTGAGGGCTGCCTATGTAGGATTCATACAGTAGGCCACCTATACATTACAATTTGCAGGTGGTCGTGTGTGTGTGTGTGCCATCAGTTTTACTGTGTGTGCAGGTGGAGAAGTGTGTCAGTCTGTAGGGGCCTACACTGTCAAGTGTATGTGCTATACGTTCCTTCTTTGCCAAGGTGTGGGCATATTGGGCATGCCTCCATCTTTCTACTGGGGCTGGCACAGGGTGTTCGTGGTCTGAATCCCTCTGTGCCTGTGATGGCCTTGGCAATTGCGGTGGGCTGTGAAGGCCTTCACCATTATGTCCCTGCTGCAGCTGTTTCCGCAGGATCATATTATGTAGCATGGCACATACTATGAAGATGTGAGCACACATGCCTGGAGAGTACTGCAAGGCTCCACCAGATATGTCCAAGCAATGGAACCGTGATTTCAGCATCCCAAACACACGCTCTATGATGATTCTGGTTTGTGCGTGTGCCTCATTATGGCGTTCTTGCATGGGTGTGTGTGCATTTCTGATGGGAGTCATCATCCACGGCTCCAGTGCATAGCCAGCATCCCCCACAAGGTGGCCATATGGGATGTCCCCCCTGACAAATACCTGATACAGCTGTGAGGCATGCCAGATGTGGGAATCATGGTAGCTTCCAGGGCTGCCAGCACACACATCTGTAATAATGCCCTGGGCATTGCACATGACCTGGCAGTTGATGGAGTGGTATCCCTTGCAGTTTATGTAGCGCCTACCATGGTCTCCGGGTGGTGACTTGATATGTATCTGCGTGCAGTCTATTGCACTCAGTACTTCCGGGTATTCTGCCACATGGTGGAAGAGAGACGCATATTGCTGTCCAACTCCTCCTGAGTTCGGGGGAAGTATATATGCTCACTGGCATGTGGTAACATGGCATCCAGGAACTGGTGGAGTACCCTGGATGCTGATGCCTGTGAGATCCCCATAATATCTCTGGTTGGCCTTTGAAAAGTACCTGTAGCTAGTATTCTCAGGCTTACACATACCTTCGTGTCCACTGGGATGGGTTCCCCTCTGTTGTTTTTGGCTCTCAGGCGTGGCCGGCACAGCTCCACTATTTGCTGTATGATGTCCCTGTCCACCCTGTAACGCTCTACTATCTCCAGATCATGTAGCCCCTGGTAGGTTAACCTTGGTCTGAACACTCTTCTCCTCCACCGGGGCCAGAGGTGGTTGTCAGCATCATCCTCCACAACACCCATGCTGATAAATCACAGCTATGGCAGCTCCCAACATGTACATTCCAACATGTACATTGTAAAAGTTCCCCGTCTGTTTACACCGATGGTGCAGTGTTTGGGAATACACAAGTGTGTGTGAGGTGCCTTCACATTTTATACTATTGTGCTTTGAACACTGATGATCTCATAGGGTATGTATGTACATTAGGGGCTGCAGGGTATCTTGTGTTTTACCACGAATACTGCTATTGTGCTGCCTTTGGTGTTACATTACATTTAGCTGCCGTGGATTACCTCGTTCCCTTGCCTCCGCTTTTCTTAACAGTTCCCCTCCCATTGTCTGGCATGCATCCAGCAGCCTGCTTTCTTGTTTTGTACTTTCCCGAACCAGGATTGTCTTGCCAAATGTGTTCTATTGCCAATCTACTGCAGGTTTGCTTTGCTTGGTAATTACAGTTCTCTTTTCTCTGCAATCCGACACCTCCCCTATCCTGTTCTGCAGGTTGCTGCTAGCAGCCTTGTTAGCTGGCGTCAATTGCCCACTATGAGTTAATAGGTGTTAATTGCTTGGTTCTACTCCTATTACCCTACTGTAGCATTTCCTTATTGTCTTCCCCTGAACTTCCTTTTTGGTCTGTGGTGCGCGGCGTGCAAGTCCGCTTACCGGGATTCGGGCACGTTTTCATCCATGTACACATGCGTTTTCGGGAACCATGTGTGCTCTCAGCTGAGCAAAGCTATACCTACATCCATGCCCCTGTCCTGCGGCTTTGTTTAGCAATGGGCAGCCCGGATTTGCATTGCTCCAATGTGCTTACAGCTGCAGTGGCACACCCCACTGCTGATGTTATATATTCCTACAGGCCACTCCTTGGTGTTGTAACGCTGTGCCGTATTGTACATCCTTCGGCCGTTGGGACGTTTGCGATTCACTATTACTTGCCTCATTTGCATAGCATTGACTACTAATTCATAGTTACCGCGCCAAACAATGTCACAGGCCTTTAGCAACCCTTACAGCTTGATTGTGATGTAGCATGCATACCATTGATTATTATGGTGAAATCATGATTTTTGTTACATTGCTATTTTATGACATTTGTATATATTTTCCCCGTTTGCGCACACATGCCCTACGGTAGTCCTTTGTGTTACTGTGGCCATGACATTAAATGTTATTTTGTATGTGTTGTGCATCTTTTCTTATGCCATTAGCTGTATATTTAGCGATTGGCATATGTTAACTTTGTTATACATGAGTCTGGTCCGCTTCCGTGGCTACGATGTTCTGTTTGTCAACATGTAAACCGTTTTTTTTGGTTTACATTTCTGTACGCCTACGCCACTTCATGAATCGCTATGTACCTTCATTTGCATGCTGCAGTATGGCGCATGGGGTGATTTGCATGCCTACGCCGGGAGCTGCGCAGGTGTGGCGTACGCCGGTAGTGCACATGGAATTCAATCATACCTGAATCGCTCGGCGGACATATTTGGCATTATGCCGCCTACGCTATGCCTGTGCCTGGCGCAAGTTTCATGAATCCCGGGGAATATCTTACCATCTATAAACCTCAAAAAGCAATTAAAAACAGCATTTATTGCTATTCTGTTGCCAAAAAATGGAATTATGTTCCACAGGCTAGTAAGACTGTAACCTACCATCCTTCCATTAAGCATCTTCTGAACGGCCACTCATCAAACTTGTGGGTCTACTCATGCTATACGCCTGGTTGAACATCAGTCACTTCTACCCTATCTATCACCTCTTCCTCATATTCTCCTGACTATCATACATTCTCTACCACTTTACATAATCTCCTCCTATCACTTCCTCCGCACTTATACTAATCTATCCTAATCTCTCCGCCCATTACAGCCGCAGTTAAACTAAGCACATGACTTTTACATACTACTACTGGTAATTGGCAAAAGGACTCTCTCCAGTACTGTATATAGTGTTTTACTTTGCTTTCTCTCATCGTTCTCTTTGTAGCATATTTTTGTTATATGTCTATACCTTACAATACTGTTCATTATTTTTGAAATGTATAATTTTCAACTGTTTTTTTTTATTTTGTAATATAATGTCTTTGAAAACTTTTTTTTTTTGTGTTAAATGGAGCTTTTTCTCCCCAGGCCTCTGCTGAAAAGCTGAAAATTGGCTCTTGTGGCCTAGCCAGACTTTCCCAGTAAACAAATGTCAATAAATAAATAAATAAAATTCCTGGTTTAATCCGTTTTCATATTTTTAAGAAGAATGCAAATTGATCTTTGACATAGATCTTACATAAGAAGTTGTCTCAACTGTCTATTTTAGCAGTTCGTATGCCAACAGCAGTTGTTCCTGTACAACTAGTTTTCCCATTTTTATTGCTTCCTTCTTACTTAAGGAAAGTGCCTACTACCTTTAAGGCAGGAAAACTACATTTCCTCTGTACTAGGTTACGTTATCTCTATTACTATATATAATTCTTGCAGATCTTCAACAATTAGATTATTTATACCGCATCTCTTGCAGTATACCCATGTAACTGTCAAACTTTAATGCCTTCTTATTGAGACAAATTGGTCCTGTGTGATCAGTGTCTACTCCAGTTATCTAATATAATTAAGTATGTAAAACAAATACTGCAGACCTGGGTCTTAGCAATAGTATTTCTCAATGAAAATGACAGATTTCTACATGAAATATTTATTTTTCAGAATTTAGCAACACTATAACACTGACCAACTATAAAACTCCTTCCAGCCATTAGCCTTTTTGCATACAAAGTTATCACAACTCGCTGTGTTCCCTCGTCCGCATTACACACCTGATTTCTAGGAACAGGGATCAAAAAAAGTTAAAAGCTTGCATGCCTCATGCATTTTTTTGTTTTTGTAAAACTGCAACCAAGAATCAAGGATACCTGTTCCAAACAGTGTGTTTGCCTCCAACAAACTGAAGCATGACACTACAGTCACAGTACCCACTACAAACAAACCACAAACAGCCAACACAGCAGCCTACAGTAAGCTAAACACCTGCTTATAGGTTCATAGGTACTTACCAGACTACTGAACTGCGAGTACCTTAAAGATCATATGTATGGTGGTGAAACGACATGCAGTGCTTGCATTCCATTCCACTACTATACAGACGTTCAATGGTGGCTATTGTCTGTTCCTTTCTTATTTTCCAAATAAAATACTGATTTTATGTGGAAAATAGGACTTAAAAGAAACATGCTGTCACAGCCTATACTATCAGCTTTACTGCTGTGCTGTTATCATGGACGTAATTTACTGATGTCCTGTAGGGGTTGGAAATTTCATGTCGTTTCTTGTGGATAGCGCAGAAAGAATGACGTCATAGCATTATTAAAAAAATAAAATAATACATTTTGCTAACACACCCATTTCCCCTAACCAGCAGAAAGTAGTTAGGGAAATGGTTTTTTTTTTTTTTTTTTTTTTTACACATATGCTCTTTGCTTTTCCCCTTAAAAAGGAAAAGAAAAGTACAGTTTTGTACCTACCATCGAGGATCCACATTGCTGCAGTCATAACCTGTGGGTAGTCCGCTGTCCTCGGTCGGCCCGAATACCAAAGAGTTAGGCTGGCGTCGGTCATGGTCGCCCAGAGCTGACGTCAGTACGCTGTAGTACTTAAGCGCATGACCGACGCCATATCCTCAGTCTTTCTTGCCCCAGATGTCAGAAGGCCTAAAAAGGAAAGGCCATAGCCAAAATAGTAAATACCCAACAACCACCACTGAGAAAAATAATAATCATCCCAAAAGAAACACAGCAACCCCAAACTATAGAGGGGAAGGAGGGAGGGAAAATTGGACTGCAGCAATGTGGATCCTCGAACATCTACATTTATGGTAGGTACAAAACTGTACTATGTTCTTCGTCTCACATTGCTGCAGTCATAACCTGTGGGTAGAATCCCAAAGCAAAGGTAAAGGGAGGCTGGCAAACTAAAAAGCATTAGAAGCTGCTAACATGCCCTGTAAAACTGCAGTGGCAAACCCAGCCCTAGACTTGGAATAAAGAGGGAGATGGTAATGCTTAGTAAAAGTGTGCACTGAACTCCAAGTAGCTGCCTCCAAAATATCCTTAGTAGCTACCCCCCTCAAAAAGGCAGTAGATGTGGCAGTAGCCCTAGTGGAATGAGGTCTGATCCCAGCAGGAACATCCTTCCCGTGATGAGAATAACAAAAAGCAATACAATGGCCAATCCACTTAGAAATAGTTTGCTTTGAAACCGCTTTCCCTTGTGAACCCAAAGCAAAAGAAATAAATAACTGTTGAGTCTGCCTGAACTCTTTAGTTCTGCTCAAATAATAGCGTAACTGCCTGTGAATATCCAAAGAATGCAATACTTTTTCCCCCTTATTTTGGGGATCAGCATAAAAAGTAGGCAAATGAATAGACTGGTCTAAGGCCACATTAGAAATCACTTTAGGCATAAAAGTAGGGTTAGTACGCAAAGACACCCTATCCTTATGGAATATCAGGAAGGGTTCAACTGCCATGAGTGCCTGCAATTCAGATACCCTCCTAGCAGAAGTAATGGCCAACAAAAAAGCAGTCTTCCAAGACAAAAACTTCAACTCAGACGTAGCAGCAGGTTCATAAGGAGGTAAAGTAAGCTTCTCCAACAGAAAATTGAGATGGCAGGAAGGAGTAGGAGCTCATTGGGGTCTTATATTTTTCCCTCTAAGAAATTGCTTAAACAAAGGGTGAGAAAATAAAGGAGGGTCACAATCATAGTGAGCAGAAATGGCTGCAGCATGAACTTTCACAGAGGAAAAAGACAAACCCTTGTCTAGTAATTCAGTAAGGTACTGTAGTGTAAAACTCAAATTAGGCACTGAGACATCAAAGCTCTTTGCTGTGCTCCAAAGAAAAAATCTCCTCCATTTATCAGCATAAACTTTTCTAGTACTAGGCCGCCTGGCTTCCAAAATGACATTTAAAACCTGTTGAGGAAGCTGAGACCCCCCAGGCTCTAAAACAGAATACGCCAGGCTGTTAGATGCAGGGACTGTACCCTGACATTGAAAAAATGATTGCTTGACTGGGACAACAAGTGAGGAATCTGTGGCATAGGCCAAGGAGGCTCCTGAACTAAACTCCTCAGCAGAGGATACCAGTGCTGACGTGGCCAATCTGGTGCTATTAAAATCATGCAAGGCTTGTCCCGCCTGACTTTCAAGAGTACCTTGGGAAGGAGAGGCAGGGGAGGGAAAGCATAGATGTGAAGGTTGTTCCAACTGAAAGATAGAGCATCCACTTTCCAAGCTTTTGGGTGAAACATCTTTGTGCAAAATTTTGGCAGTTGGAAATTTAGTGGAGAAGCGAACAGATCTATGTCTGGAGTTCCCCAAGCCACTGTCAACTGTTGGAATACGTGAGGATCCAATTTCCACTCGTGAGGATCCACAATTTGTCTGCTCAAAACATCTGCTAGGGAGTTCTGTGCTCCTGGCAGAAACCGTGCTTGAAGATTGATGTGCAAACTCAGAGCAGTCTCCCACAATATCATTGCTTGCCTGCAAAGAGGGTAAGAATGGGTTCCCCCCTGCTTGTTGATGTACCACATGACAGTTGTGTTGTCTGTTTGAATCAACACCTGTCCTGGTTGAAGTAGGTCCTTGAAGGCCATCAGGGCAAATTGGACTGCTAACATCTCCTTCATGTTGATATGCAAATGTAGTAGTCTGGGAGGCCACATGTCTTGAATCCATTTCCCATTGAAGTGTGCTCCCCAAGCCAAGTCTGAGGCATCCGTTGTTACAATCTGACTCGCCTCTGGTCGGGTCACAGAGAGTCCCTTGTTTAGGTGACATTCCTGAGCCCACCACAAGAATTCCTTCTGGATGCAAGGTATTATCTGAATGACAGTGTCCAAATCGTGGCAGTGTTGAGTCCATACACTTTTGAGATACCATTGTAGCTTCCTCATATGCAGTTTGGCATTGGGAAGTACTAGAATGCAAGATGCCATGAACCCCAAGGCTTGAAGGACTGTCCTTGCAGTCAGCCTGGACTGTACTGATAACTGCTGGAAATATAGGTGAAGAGTTCTTTGTTTGTCCGGGGTCAGAAAAGCCATCTGAGAAGCTGTATTCAGTCTCACACCCAGAAAGCACATGTCCTGAGAGGGTACTAGACTGGACTTTATTTTGTTCACAGAATACCCTAGGCACCTTAAAACTGCCATTACATACTGTAGATGTTGAAGTAACTTGTCTTTGTCTTGAGCAAGAATCAGGCAATCGTCCAGATAAGGATAAATCTGAATTTCCCTTTGTCTGAAGAAAGCTATTACAGGAGCCAGAACTTTTGTGAACACCCTGGGCGCAGTAGATAAACCAAAGGGCAATGCAGAGAACTGATAATGAGAAGTACCAGCCCGAAATCGCAGGAATCTCCTGCAGCTGGGCCTGATGGGAATGTGAAGATAGGCCTCTTTGAGATCCAGGGTTACCATCCAATGATCTTTGCCTAGCATAGGTAGAAGTTGTTGTAATGTTAACATCTTGAACTTTGGAATGTCTAGGTAGGTATTGAGAATGGACAAATCCAGAATTGGCCTCCAAGTGTTTCCTTTCTTTGGCACTAGGAAAAGACGGGAGTAAAACCCTAGGCCTACTTCTGACGGAGGTACCACCTGGATGGCCCCCATCTGAATAAGCAAGGAAATTTGCTTCTGAGCCTCCAGCCTTTGCTGTGGAGGCACATCCGGCATGCCTTTGAAAGGAGGAAAAGTGTGAAAATAAAACTTGTAACCTCGATTTATTATTTCCAGCACCCATTTGTCCTGGGTGACCAAATGCCAGTTGTGTTTGAAAAGAGCCAACTTTCCTCCTATAGGAACTGCCAGAAAAGAAGGATCTGGCAGCTGAAAATACAGGTCATTGGGTCTGTTTACGAAAAGGCTGACCCCTGCCCTCACCAGAAGACTGTGCAGGAGAACTCCAAGTCCTAGGTCTGAAAGAACTCTGAGTGTGAGCCCTGCCTCTACCACGTCTAGACCTGCCTTTAGACTGATAATCTGAAGTAGGGTAGGACCATCCTCTAGCAGGCCAATTCCTGCTAAACTTAGGGGGCTGCACCTGCAAAAATTCCTTGACCGTCTGCATAGACTTAGCCTTATCTTCCATCTTTTTCAAAACTGATTCCACAGGAGAACCAAAAAGAACTTCTGATTGCAGAGGAGCATCCAAAATCCGAGCTTTAACATGCTCTGACAAATTTTGAACATTAAGCCAGGCATGTCTACGAATAACTGAACCAGTAGCAGCCACCCTGGATGAAGCCTGAAGGGCATCGAAACCACACTATAGAGAATGTTTCCCAACCTGATCCGATGCATGAACCAACTCCTGCAATTCCTTACACTCTATACCCTCGGACAAAGCATCCACCTTAGATTTCAATTGGCCTAACAAAAAATTCTGATACTTCAGCATATGAAATTAGAAGTTATGTACCTACCATAACGTTCCATGTTAGTTGTCTTCTCTCGCCTTCTTTCTTGCTGGATGGGTTCGGAGCCGATCCTCGGCTCCGACTCGGCACTTGCTTTAGCTTGAGAACTCCTTTTACCAGCTCGAGGCAACCCTATATCCCATGATGCAAGGCGGAACTACCTCAGATCTCGTTTGGTAGCTAACCTACCCTGCTAAGGACTAACCTAACATATTTAGGAAACTCAAGTTCATAATAAAGAGTCCTCTAATGAAAGCTCAGGAGGAAACAACCTGATAGGAACTCTTCAAGATCTGTCCAGGCCAGGGGAAAGGAGGGAGGGACGCAAGAAAGAAGGCGAGAGAAGACAACTAACATGGAACATTATGGTAGGTACATAACTTCTAAATGTTAAGTTGTCAATCTCGCCTTCATTCTTGCTGGATGGGACCGCGTCCCTAGCACCTGTATCCCGGGTGGCTCAATGGAACAGACTCTTGAGAACTGTGGAACCAAAACTGGCCCTGTCTCTGGAGGCCAAGTCTAACTTGTAATGAGAAACAAAGGTATGAGGAGTGGCCCAAGTAGCTGCTGCACAAATGGTATCAATGGGTAGTCTATCCTGAAAAGCTGCAGAAGTGGATAGACTCCTAGTTGAGTGAGCTTTCGGTTTAGAAGATAGTTGCTTGCCTCTGAGAGAATACACAAAGGAAATGGTGGAAGACAACCATCTGGATAAGGTCACTTTAGACACTGGGAGACCTATCCTGTTTTCTGCATAGGAGACAAATAATTGGTCCGATTTCCTGAATTGTTTCTTTCTATGCAAATAGTACCTGAGCTGACGATGGACATCCAAAAAATGAAGCTTTTGTTCAGCTCTGTCAGAATAGTTTGGGAAAAAGACTGGTAGATCTATAGATTGATTAATATTGGTTTGAGACGCAACTTTGGGGAGAAAGGACGGGTTAGTTCTTAAGGATACCCTGTCCTTATGAAAAACCAAGTAAGGGGAACGGATACAGAGAGCTTGAATCTCGGAAACCCTTCTTGCTGAAGTTACAGCCAGCAAAAATATGGTTTTCCAGGTCAATAATTTCAAAGAACATGAAGCAGACGGTTCGAAGGGAGGTAACATCAAGGATGCCAACATTAAATTTAGATCTCATTGCGGAGGAGGATGCTTTATCGGCGGTTTTAGGAGAAAAACTCCTCTCAGAAAGGCCTTGCATAATCTATGAGACATAATGTTATTATCATGCAAGCCAACATGATACTTGGAAATAGCAGCCAGTTGAACTTTAACTGTAGATAAAGAAGATCCTGACTGAAAAATCTCAGCCAGGAAATCTAAAACAGAATGCACAGGAGCAGTAACGGGATCAATATTTCTGGAATTTGCCCAAATAGAAAAACGTCGCCACTTACTAGCATAAACAGTTCTGGTGGACGACTTTAAAGAAGACACTAAGATGTCTCTAACTGAATCAGAGATCATCGGAAGCCTGGTTAGGGAAGGAAGTGGAGCAACCAAGCAGTGAGGTTGAGAGAATGAATGGCCCGGTGCTGTTGACCCGACTGGTGGATCAAGAGATCCGGAACTGGGTCCAGATGCCAGGGCTGCACCAGGAGGTAACGATGCAGAGACGGAAACCAAGTTTGTCGAGGCCAGTAAGGGGCAATGAGAATCAATTTGGCCCTCAAAGCGGTGGCTTTCTGAATGACTTGGGAAAGGGAGGAAAAGCATACAGAAGTCCCCGGGGCCAATCCTGGATTAGAGAGTCTCTCAGGGGTTGGCCTGGTAGGGGAAAGAGGGTGAAAAAATCGGGGCACTTGTTGTTTTGAGGTGTAGCAAAAAGATCGCAACAAGGAGTGCCCCACTTCAGAAAAATCTGATCCACTATAGATTGATTGAGAGACCACTCGTGAGGCATCAGAATGGATCTGCTCAGCCTGTCCGCCAAGAGGTTGGACCTGCCAGGGATGTGCGTTGCTATCAGAAACCGATGAGAGGAGATTGCCCATTGCCAAAGTCTGAGAGCTTCTCAACACAACGGATAGGACCTGGTCCCGCCCTGCTTGTTGATGTACCAGACCACGGACATGTTGTCCGTTTGTACTGCAATAGTCCCCGTGGGAAGAAAGTTGTTGAGGGCTTGCAACGTTAAAAGCACCGCTCTCATCTCCAGGACATTGATGTGCAGATGGTATTCTATGGGTTGCCACGTCCCGTGGACCATCCTGCCCTGATAATGCCCCCCCCACCCGATCAGAGAGGCATCCGTAGTAACTGTGGCAACTGGAGGAGGGGGAACAAAGGGTCGCCCCTGATGAAGAAGAGGGGAAGACATCCACCAGTTCAGATGAGTTCTGCATGATTGTGTGACTAAGATTTTGTGCCTCATCGGAAGATTGTTTGTGGTACGACCACTGAGTGAATAACATCCACTGCAGAAGACGCATGTGGAAGCGAGCCAGTGGTAGAAGAACAATGGCCGCAGCCATAAGACCTAGAACCTTTAGTATCAATCTGGCTTTGACCTTGTTGCTCTGCAATAGAATCCGAACGAATTTTTGGATGTCCAGAATTCTTTGATCTGTTAGTCTGGCTAACATTTTGACGGTGTTTAATTCTGCGCCTATAAAGGTGATAGATTGGCAAGGCCGCAGAGAAGATTTTTCGAAATTTACTGAAATTCCCAAACTCCTGCAAAGCTGTAGAGTGTAGTCTCTGGTCTGAAGAAGCTGATACCTGGTGG
The DNA here is from genome assembly GCF_019279795.1 of Protopterus annectens. Taxonomy (NCBI): domain Eukaryota; kingdom Metazoa; phylum Chordata; order Ceratodontiformes; family Protopteridae; genus Protopterus; species Protopterus annectens. The sequence continues at coordinate 256,632,956 of NC_056728.1, forward strand.
TGGCGGAGAGGAGCCAGTCGTCCAAATAAGGAAACACCTGGAATCCTTGACGTCTCAGATGAGCTGTGACCACTGCCATGCATTTGGTAAACACTCTGGGGGCTGAAGTGAGGCCAAAGGGCAGGGCTCTGAATTGGTAATGACTGGTCCCTAGCGAAGCGGAGAAACCTTCTGGAGCGCCTGTGAATCTTTATGTGATAGTACGCGTCCTGAAGGTCTATAGAGCACATCCAGTTGTCCTTGCCCAGAAAGGGCAGAATGGACTGAAGCGTGACCATCTGGAATCTTGCCTTCTTGACAAATCTGTTTAGACTGCTCAGGTCTAATATTGGTCTCCAATCTCCCGTCCTTTTGGGGACCAAAAAGAATCTTGAGTAGACGCCGGATCCTACTTGGTCTGCCGGAACAGTCTGGACGGCTCTTTTTCCTAGGAGCTTTGAAACCTCCTGTTCTGCCAAATCCCTTTGACCGGGTGAGATGTCTGGAAGGGATTGTTGAGGTACGGGATACCTTTCGAAGGGAATTTTGTAACCCTCGGATATGATCGACTGTACCCACATATCTTGTGAAAGGGAATGCCAGGCTACTGGGTACAGCGAAATCCTTCCCCCGACTGCCTCCAAGGGTGGACAGTCGGGCAACACCTCAGGGGTGCTGAAAGGGCTTCTCAGGAAGAGACTCCCTGTTGCCCTGGTTCTGAGGACCCCCCCTGCCTCTAGGGCGGCATCTATTATTGTAACCCCCTCTGCCTCTGGGGGTAAACTGACCACGTGTGTCCGGTGTAGCTCCTTGGGCTTTGCGGAACCACATCTTCCCTCCCTTCTGACCCTTGGGATATGGTCTAGAAGGGGTGGAAAAATGGACTCCAATGGCAGAAAGAGTTTTACCGTCCTGCTCACACCTGGTCAAGGTATCCTTCACCTGAGGTCCGAACAAAGCCGAACCATCAAAAGGGGTATTGGTGAAGGATGCCTTAAAGGGGTCCGCAAAATGACAAAGCCGCATCCAGGCTTGATGTCTAAGAGCCACTCCTTTGCCTGCGGCCCTGCTCGCTCCATCGGCCGCATAGGATATGAGCCGCATGGAGGAGTTGGATAAGGAATTCAGGATTGCTAGCTGTGAGGCAATCTTTTCTTGAGCCCCAGCAGCAGAAGGATCCTGGACCACTTCACCTAGTTCCTTGAGAATATCTCTTTGAAGCCTGGTGAAGTGACAAAGGTAGTTCAGCGAACGCATAGCAAAGGTCGCTGAAGAAAACATCCGCTTTCCATACCTGTCCATGGTCCTAGAATCCTTGTTAGGAGGATGGACAGGTACTGAAGGATCCATAAGTTCCTTCTTAGTGCTGGCCGCCACCACCATAGCATCCACAGAAACGCCCTTGGAAAGAAACTGTTTGTCCGTAGGGGCTGTAATAAACTTGGATGGCCTCCTGGGGACAGGTTCCACAGAATCTGGAGCTGCCACGCCTTCGAGCCACTACCTGCATAAGTGGGTCGAAGGCGGAGACACCCAGGAGGTGGAGGGTCGGGATCCAAAGCCTCCAGGTATACCGACTCATCCTCGGAGGGATCAATGGATGGCCAATTCCCCTCTGTTTGAGGAGCTCAAGGATGTCTGAAAAGGAGACATCCTCAGAGGGGATCGGGGAACCCTCCGACTCATCTAAGTCGGTATCAGATGTAGTAGACTCAGGAGTCTGTGTGTTTCCTCTTACACGTCCTCTTCCGAGGGGTTCACCTGCAGGATCAGGAGAAACTTCGAAGAGGAGGAAATACCCAATGGGGAAACCTGGGGCGGTAGGTCCCTGGGCCTGAGAGCGGGAGGCTGAAAAGAGGTGTCTACAGGCACCGAAGAGGGAGGAGCTAGAGGGATGGACCATTGACCTGGCTCAGGAGCCAGGACACTCCTCATCACCTCAAAGGCTCCTCCCGGGAGACCGGAATATCCCGTTCTGAGAAACAGGAATTCCGGCTCCACTGAGAGGAAGGCTCGAGGCCGATGTCGGTGCCGAGCTTACCAAGCGAAGCCCGAGAGGGAGAGCGGGGTCGGACAAGGGTCCGATGCCACTAGCCCCCTCGGAGCCGACCAGGGAAACTCGACGACCGGATCCCTCCAAGGAAGGTCTCAGGGAGGAGATCGGAGCCGAAGACGACGGAGCCGAAGGATGTATCGGTTCCGGCGCCGAAACAGTCGCTGTCCCGAGAAGCTCCGGCTCCGAACTCTGGTGGGGAGTCGGAGGAGGAAGTTCAAGGGGTGAAGGAATAGCCGAAGTCTGCTGAGACGGGCTATGGAGCATTTGGGCCAGTGCCTGCGACTTTAACAGCCTGCTTACCACCCTCTCCAAGTCGTGGTCAGACAGCCTGGAAGATCTCGAAGATCGGCTCCGATGGCTCCGCTCCGACAAAAGAGGAGACCCTGGAGCCGAGTGGATACTCTCCAACGAAGGGGACCGAGATCTCTTTCGGGACGAAGTCATCGGAGCCGAAGTCCCCTGAATTCCAGATGGAGCCGAAGGTTTCTCGGCTCCGATGCTGGATAAGGTGTCGGCTCCGGCCGGAGCCGACAAGGCAACAGTAGATTGGGTGTCGGAACCGATCGGTGCCGAGCCCACTACTTTAGAAGCAGAAAGATCGGCTCCAGCCGGAGCCGATCTCGCCCGAACGGCCGGAGCCACCGGAGGAGGCTTAGATACTGTAGCCTGAACCTTCGGAGGCTTAGAAGGTTTACTGGACCCTGTTTTAGAGGGAGAACCTTCTGGCTTAAGCAAGCCACGGAGGATCAATTTATTCCTCCTTTCCTGCAGGACTCTCTGGCTAAAAGAGTGACACAAAGCACAGGAGTCCTGCAGGTGCAAAGGCCCCAGGCAGTAAACACAAGAAGTGTGACCGTCTGTCAGAGACATTTTCTGACAGCACGAGTCACACTTCTTGAAGCCTGAGACCTTGCCTTCCTTAGACATAGTCCTAGAGGAAGAAAGTCACACACACCCCAACAACCACACAACTAATCCCCAAAAACACAGACACACAGGTAGGGATTAAGCAAGGGGGTCTAGGCCTAACTGAAAACTCTTTTAGAATTATAAAAAAGAATTTAAAAGTTTTTAAGTATAAGGGAAATAGGGTGGGCTGTAGAAACACTACACACTATAAAAAGGGGAAAAAGGGAGAAATAAATCCCTGACTAAGTTTTCTGAAAATATCAACTTACCTCAGCTGGCAAAGGAGACCTCTTTCGCTAAGCGGCAAATGAGATCTGAGGTAGTTCCGCCTTGCATCATGGGATATAGGGTTGCCTCGAGCTGGTAAAAGGATTTCTCAAGCTAAAGCAAGTGCCGAGTCGGAGCCGAGGATCGGCTCCGAACCCATCCAGCAAGAATGAAGGCGAGATTGACAACTTAACATCTGGCAATTTAAAGCCCTCATAGCCAACGTAGAAGAGGTGTACACTTTTTTCCCCCACCTATCCAATGCTCTAGAATCTTTATCCAAAGGAACTGGATTCTTAACCACAGAAGCCCTGACACCCTTCGGCCCTTGAATAATAGTTTCCGGGTCAGATCTAGGACTCTTATACAAATATTTATGTGCTTCTGGAACTCTGTAATATCTGTCAGGCTTGACAGGGGCAGGGGGTAAAGAATCAGGATTAAGAGAAGCTTCTGAAAAAACATCCTGAACTACATCTAAGACAGGGAAATAGCCAAGGGCCTATGTTGTGGCAAAAACAAAAATTCCCTAAGCCTTTTTCGAGAATCTGAAAAATCCTGACCTTCCCACTTGAAATGTTCCCTCATGGAACGTAAAGTTTCAGAAAAGGAAAAATCCTCTGGAGGAGAAGCAGAAGGACAGGAATCCTCTGCATCCGAATCTGAATAGGGAGGGAAATCCTGAATATCCTCAGCTGAAGACTCAGAGAAGTCTGAAGAATGCTCCATTCCCTCTAAATCTGTCTCCACCCTAGTCCTCTTCTCTGGGGGGGGGGGGGGGGGCGGGCATAGAACCCCTGATCAAAGTAATGAAATCCTCTGCCATTTTCAACATATGTTTTTTAGGAACAGAAGCTGAAGAACTAGGGCTATGGCCAGTACCAGTAAGACCAGGTTTTGCCTTAGCATGGCCTTTAGCCACTGAGGTAGAAGGCCGAATAACCTTTTGTAAGGATGGAACTACAGAAACCTGAGAGGCACCCTCGGCCTGGCCTAACTCCTGAGAGGCCAACTCCTGCAAAAGTAAAGGTTCCCCCTGGGATTCAGCCGAGACCTCGGCCGGATCCACAGATTCAACCGAAGGTTCCATAGAACCAGCGTCCGCAACGAACGACTCATCCGGTTTAGACCTTAAAGATTTATCTTTACGCTTTTTAGCGGTAGCGGGCATCGGAGGATCCGACGGCATGTTATAATTACACCGCTTACCAAAAACAAGCCTGGCACAGTCTAATCTTCGTTTAATGGTGCGCTTATTAAATCTAGCGCAAAAGCGACACCCGACTACGTCGTGTTCAGGCCCCAAGCAAGGGATAGAGAGAGAATGATAGTCCCTATGAGGTATCTGTTTCCCACAAGAAATACAATTATTAACTTTTTCTGACATCCGGATTAACTGAGGCAAGAAAAAACAAAAATTTTCCCCAACGGGGTACTTAGCCCAACTTGGTCTTCGGTCTGAAACTCGATAATTGAAAATTTCAGAATGCCGAACGGCACTTGCAAACGCTGCTTCTGCTTCGGACCATGCAGCAAGAAAGACTGGGGATATGGCGTCGGTCATGCGCTTAAGTACTACTGCGTACTGACGTCAGCACTGGGCAACCATTACCGACGCCAGCCTAACTCTTTGGTATTCGGGCCGACCGAGGACAGCGGACTACCCACAGGTTATGACTGCAGCAATGTCAGACGAAGAACATCAGAAATATGTCGAACTTTATAAATGCAAAGTGAAACATCAGACATCCAGACAATGATCATACTTAATGACTGCAGTTGTATTCATTAAATATTAGGTTTGAATATGTGTCTGGTGATTTAGTTTGTGTTTTAATATTAAACACCATTTACAATTATTAACAGGTAGTCTTAACCCTGTCTTGGGGATTACAATGCCTGAATCCCTTGAACATTCTTCATTTAAATATTATCTTTCATTAAATGTAAGGTAAGCACTGTAAATAACATCTCAAGTGTTATACCCAGAGAATATTCAAACTAATAACCTTACCTCAAGTGTATCGATGGACAACCTCTCAGGCTTTAGTACATGCCCCATAGAGGTTTCATTTGTACTAATACTTTCTGAACATATGTTTCTACTGCACAAGGACAGGAAGATTAAATGCACAAATGAGACAAACAGGGAAAAAGAAAAAGGAACAGAAATGATCATCAGTCAACTATACACGAGTGAGTGATACTTATGAAAAAAGAATAGAGCATTCTCTGTCCTTCTAACCCAATATACATAGCCTAGGTTCCTGTGTGGTGTATCCCAGCCTAAAGCAAGTAATATGAATTTACATATATAGCTTTCTTACTTGGGGGGCTCTTGTGTAGAAAATAGCGTAAGTACACGCTTATTAACTTAATTAAAAATAATAGCATTCTCTATGTCCCAACCATTTGTTTAAACTGTCCCACTTTTTTCTGAGTGGTTCTTTTCCCCCATTTAATAAAGAACCTGACTCAAATTCATGTAGCTATACAAGTAACATTCTTAAATCTAGTATTGTCAGAAATGTCCTGTGTTTCCATCTTTTTGTTATACATTTTTTGGCTAAAATGAAAAAATAACATTGCAGGCAGCTGAGACTTTGATATCCCCTTCAAGTGAATGGTACCCAATAAAAAACGTAATGGGCAGATAAAGATACGTTCCACTATTACCCTTAAGGTACTTTGCAACCTTTCCCTGTACCCTTGCAAGATAGAAAAAGTCCAAAAAATATGCAACCAGTCAGCTATATCTGGTCTAAAGCACCTCTAACAAGTTTTTGGAGTAGTGCGGATATCCTAGACAACCTAAGCAGGCATACAGAAACATTTAATTTGGCACTGTCAACCAAAAAAAAAAAAAAAAAAAAAAAGAGATACTTAACTTTATTTGGTACTGCATCTAGGTATCTGCAGCAGTTTATCCCAAATAAGCTGGGAAGATTGAAGTGTTTACGTCTCTCTACCAAATACCCCTAAATTTATCAGTAGTATCTTGCAAAGGGCCTAATAGGATATGATAAGCTTTACTTATTGAGCCTCCATTCACATAATCCCCTCTGGTGTCTACTAACCAAGAGATCAAGGGTGGGTAATCCTTGAACCATCCATCCACAACCCCTTTTTCCCCAAGGTCAGGGTGTCACTTCAACAGTAACAATCATCTAGAGTCAAGGTTTAAATTACCAGGTGGCTAGCCCTATCACAGTAGCTCTTCCACAACACACAGTCACAAGCACACTCACTTCTATGGCCAATTTAGTGTCCCCAATTCACCTTACTGCATTGTCTTTGGAATGTGGGAACTTCAAGAAAGCTAAAGGAGGGAGAGCGCGAATCTCTCAGAAGTGCCTTAAAAGCCAGCTCTCCAGGAAGGGAAGCTGAGTCAGTACCTTACTAAATACTCTAGGAACAAAAGGCAGATTAAACAACATCCTTTTCTATTTTTATAATGAAAGTGGTGCCACCCTCCCCAGGTTAAATCAGACTATATACCATGATGTGCCAGAAAGCAACAATCAGCACCACCTAAGTACCCATAACTGTGGACAGACGACCTCTGGAGAGTACTGTTGTGTCAATGGCGTAACAGGTAACACACACACACTTTTGGTGCTGAAAGACCCAATGGCTGTGGATTCTGTCAGCATTTTGGGGGTGGGGGTCTTCACTCCTGTGTGTGTCATCCTTCAGATGACCCGTTAAACTGAGGTCTCCTATCTGTCTGACTTGCTGGTAGCTCAGGTGGATATAAAGGATCCCACCATGACACATCGAAAAGAGTAGGAATTCTTTACTTAACACAACATAAAAACACTATTGACATATTTACAAAATGTACATATTTACAGCCACATACATATTTCTGTTTTTAACTATTTATCATTTTTTATAACACCATTGTTACTCTTCCATAATTGACCCCAGCCGTTCTTCCTCAACCATAATCTAATTTTTCATAACGTTTGCCAAAATCCATTTCCCATTAAAAAACTTTCATTCAGTCTTTCATTTCAAATAACCCAAGCTACATAAAATAAATTCTCATCTATCCTTCTCACATATTCCTCCATTTTCTTCTTATAATATCCATACATAACCATATTAATATCTATACTGTTTGTCATTGATATTCTCATAAACATTTTCTTCACACAGCTCTTTCCAGAGTTTCACCACTGCTTTACATTTAAAAAAAAAAAGTTGTGCTGTCTCATTCTCCCCTCAAAATAAACACACACTTTCAACTTTCTTTTTATATGGCATATATGTAACTTATTTATTACCAGTCTCCATAGAAAATCCTGACACTATCTTGGTACACCACTTTTTCCTTACTCAAATTCATTTGGATTTTCATATTATTATTTCATCACATTTTTATACCACATCCTTCGAACTTTATTTCATAAATTCTTATTTTCCATGTTGGTATTTTTTCTCAACATTTATTAATTTCATTTATATGTTCTTTTTCTCATCATGTCCCAAAATTGTTTGCTCTTGTAATTAAAACACTCACTATTAAGTTTTCATGCTCTTCCTTTACCTATTTTACAACTTAATACAAGTTTAAAGAAGCAAAACAAACAACTGATTAAGGAACCTCAAAAGCCTTCTCCTTCACTCATATACAACATACCTCTTTTCACCAGAATTAATCTTGAATCCAATATGAAAGAAAACACAGACTGCACAATTTCCTTTTCATATTTTTCTGGGTTCATATAAAAACATTTATATATATATATATATATATATATATATATATATATATATATATATATATAATCTATATCTATCTATATCTATATCTATCTATCTATATCTATATATATATACTATTTTTCCATTAATACAGAATTCACCAGATAAACCCTTTTGCTTGAATGCTAATACATACATCCTCCACAGAAGGCATCTCTTTCATTTCTTAAATCAAACCCTCCAACGGCAACATGACTACATAATTTTCCCCAGATTTTATCCTTAGCAAATACACTTCATTCAAGGAAAAATACACAGACCAGTTTTCACCACATCAACCAAACCCTTACTTTTTCTTTATTCAAGGTTATTTCAACTTCCTTTAAACATTCATTCAGGCAAACCAACACTTCCCTCATTCGGTTTTGGTTCTTAGCAACTAAAACTATACTGTCTGCATATCTAACCCACTGGAATCACCACATCCTTTTGAAGCACATAACTATCATCTTTCACTTTATAAGCTACTTCACTCACTATCACATTCATCACCAAAGCAAACAATATTCCACTCATGGGGCATCCTTGTATTATACCGCACTCCATGCATATTTCTTTACTTAGCCACCCATTCAATAACATTCTCACTCTATTATTCCGATATGCTAACATACACACTCTCCTAAGTCTATTACTTATTCCATACTTAATTTATTTTATTTATTTATTTACATTTGTTGACCAGGAGTGTCCGACTGGACGTAGGTCCATTTTCAGCGGAGGCCCGGGGAGAAAAGCACCACAGTTAAAATAAACAGACAGTAGTTACATTGGATTATATAGCGATTAACAATTTAACATAGCAATTACTTACAACATATTTACAGACAAAGAACATAGAACATCAGTAGACAACTATATATCTGTGAAGTACATAACAGACATTAACAAATGTTACAATAAGGAGTTCCTGTTGTATAATACGTACTAGGCTTATGAGCATCTGAGCTTGCTATAATCAAGGTAGTTAGTGAAGTGGAAAGAAAGGTAGTGGTTGGATGGGGTGGGTGATATTAGAGTGGGAGTTGCAAGGGTATAGCCAGCATGTTTTAGGTGCGCTTTTAGTAAAGTTTTGAAGTGGGTGCATGATGGTACAGAGGTAATTGTGGGTGGGAGGGAGTTCCATAATTTGGCTATAGTGCAAGAGAATAGTGCTTCACCAGCAGAGTTATTGGCTTTAGTGATCTGCAAGTGATTTTTGTTGCTGGATCTTAGTGGTCTGGTGGTGCGATAGGGTTGGAGTAGATTCTGGAGGGATGGGACATTTAGTGGATGGTTTACTAGTTTGTGGGCAAGTGAGAGTTGATACCATTGAAGGAGGTGAAGGAGTTCAAGCCAGCCCAGTTCAGCAAGTGAAAGACAGTGGTGACAAAAGTAGGATGCCCCTGTGGCAAATTTGGCGATTTTTTAGCGAGCATGTTTAGATTGCATCGCCTTAGGTTGGTATATATTGGAGAGGCATAAAGTAGGGTGAAGATAAGGTGGGAATTTGCTACTGAAATCTTTGCTGCTTTGGTAAGAAGTTGCTTATTTCTGTAGAACGCTCGTAGTTTTTTGTGGACTTTTTTTATGGTCATGGATATGTGAATGTCAAATTTTAGTTTATTGTCTATTTCCACTCCTAGCAATTTGGTGTGTTCAGTTGGGTATATAGAGACCCTGTTAGTTGCTCTTATGAGGCGGCTGGAAACAATCAGGTAACAGAGTTAACTGATAAATGAACATATGATACTGACAAGGGTGGTTGTAGTTTTAAAAATGGTGCCTGCCACAAGTAATATTTATTAACTTTGGGATTGTCTTAAGGTAATAAACAGGGAAGGGGGAGAACAAGGGTGTGAGCAGGCAGTTCTTTTGTACTGCTGCTAATGAGCCAAAGAAAAGACAAGTTTATGTTTAAGAAACAATCAGAATTGACCAAGGACTGCTCTGAAACTAAGTAATTTCTTAACCATTTCTCAGGTGGAAAAACAGGATAACCTTGTATCAGTAGGCTACTGTGGTCTTTGTTTAAATTAACAAACACGCAGTATTGATCAGTTATGGATACTATTTGCTAACAGAAGGGAATAAGACAGAAAGTGGAAGATGTGTGTGTGTGGGGGGGGGGGTCTGCTTACAAGCCAAAGTAGAGTTCTCTCCAGGAGAAAATTAATATTGGCTCAAACAGGTAGACACATACTCAAAGTTAACTTTAGCTGTTTGCAGACAGTTCAGACCCGGACTGCGCTTTTCTTATAAGAATGACAAAGGTGGTACGCAGTTGAATACGTAAGAGTGGTGTTAGGTTCAAAGTTAACTTTAGCTGTTTGCAGACAGTTCAGACCCGGACTGCACTTTTCTTATAAGAATGATAAAGGTGGTACTGCAGTTGAATACTTAAGAGTGGTGTTAGGTTCAAAGTTAACTTTAGCTGTTTGCAGACAGTTTAGCTTGTTAATATCTCACAAAGTATCATGTCCTGCTGTATTAACTGCCTTGCTGATATCACCTATCATTAAGTTTGACATTCTCTGTTTTACTTGTATTATCTACAATTTCTCTCTCAGCAAAAGTATTGACATCCATTCCTTTTTATACCATATATACTTTATTCCATAATATCCATCATTCTTTCTTCTATTCTCCTCTGTATTATTTAGTAAGATGGGTCTCCAATTTGTTTTCTTTCTTCTATAATGCCACTACACAACTCTTCATAAACAAATCCTTGATTTAACCATTCATTCAGTACATTAACAAAATACTTTCTTTGGTAGGTCCATTCATTTCTTGTATATTCCATTCCCTATACCATCTGAGCCTAATACTTAATCAACATTTACTTTCCCAAGTATTTCATCCAATTACTTTTCAAATTCTTCCTCATCTCTTTCTGGATTTTTTTTTACTTTCCATTTTAATTTTCCTTCTTTTTACACTTACACATATTTTCCACATGCTTTATTACAATACTTATAATTTGCTCATGTTCTTTTTACCGCTCCTTTAAAGGACAACTACAGGAAAAAAATTAAAAATACATATATTTAACTTTCCCTTAAGTTAGGCTCATTGCAAACCTGTTATGTACCTGATAGAAGTAGTCACTACTAATTTTATTCAGTTTGTAACCATGACTGACCACCTGAGGGCAGACATCCTGATGAGAGTTTGTTTTCATCTAAAGAAAAATCTTCCCCATGATACACTGGGAGTCCACTGTTTCTGAGAATACAATGCCCATAGCTGGGCTGTCACATAAGAGTTCCATTCACTTAGAAAGGAAGAACAGAGAACAGCAGCTAATTTTCACTGGTCTTAGTAAAAGTATTACTTACTGTCACACCGTGCCTTTTACATATGTGTTACCTGCTGATGTGTTACACATTCTGTGAAAAAAAGCTTCCAGAACTGCCAGCTCATTGCTGAGGTAAGACTTTTTTTAGACATTCAACTTTGGTCTGCTTCAGTTCCTTCTGAAGTTATTCCTCTCATATTCCCACCCTCAGCTCTCAAGAGATTCACATTTCCTGCCCTGCTGGGTTCAGCTAATTTGAATGACAATACACATCAGAGTTGCTTGCAGTCAGCCAGGTGTACCTCTGAAACTGTTCCCTCATCTCTCTCCTTACTGCTATCATCTGAATAGCACTTTCACTGCAAGCCATGGTACAAACATGCTTTTAGCAATCCTTAATGTAAAGGTGTCTAGGTATTCCTCTAAACATGGCCGTAACATACACAAATAATATGGGCCACTGACAGATTTAGCCATGACTGCAAATTCATAATCTAATCATACTGAATATTGATATTTGCCTTACACATAATTACAGTCTTCTGCATTTTTTCCCATTAGGCATGTCACTGATGTGTCCTTCTATTTGCACTTACTACTGCTTTTGTGTACACATATTCTTTGCTGGCAAGATGGTTTTGAAGCAACTTAATATATTCTTTAATTCATGCTATGCACTGCATACTCTCACTGTTCCAAAAAATGTGCTTACTGTTCTTGCTCACTCTCAAATTTGTTGTCTTTTGCAGGCTGCCACAACATGCTTTTCTATTCATCAATATATAAAATTTAACACTTTTCCCCAATACGCTAGATAAGCCAGACTACCTCTGGCTATTGCAATTCAATCATCATATCAATTTAGCTCTTACAGCAGGGATCAAGCATGAGTGGCCCCTTTTCCCAGGAACATCAACAAAGCAAAGGAGATGACACCAATTATGTAGGCTTATACACAAACACCAAGTCATATGTATCACAGGGATGGCCTATGGCTTCAGAAAAAAAGGTGCAAAGGGCAAACTTTGGGTTTTAAATAACTGAGCTGAAACATCAAAGTTCTTGCAAACCAGCAAATTTACAAACAGCTCATAGCAACAACAATGCATCAAAACAAAAATAAGAAATTTTCTCGTTAGAATCCTTATAAGTTGTGTAGATAACACACCTTTCAGCTATCTTATCATCTTCAAGTGCATAACTTGTGAAGCCTGATGAATAACTACCAGTCTGGCTTTCAGCACAAGAAGGGGCCAAGCTGAACTAACAAGCATCATGCTGAGGAGATGAATTCTTTATGCAGACATAAGGCCTCCTCAGTGAATAACTTCAATTGACTGTTCATCAACAGACGATGGAGGAGGTGTGCTGCATAAGCATGGGAACCCTAACTCACAGACAGCGGCTTAGCATATACAGGAATTTTAACAATAGCATCAGATGAGGCATGAGCAGTCATTTACAAAACCAGTTTTTAAACCAAAGACAAAATACACGTCAGTTATTACCTAGTTCTTATGTCACCAAACAGTTGCATTTAAGCATAGATATGTCACCAGAAAGAAGCTAAAATCAAATGGACAGCCATATTTGTGCAATTACTATTCCACTATACCATCTGACTTTACATTGCTGGTTTCGTTACAGGTGTACCAGACTGTTTATGAAAATCACATAAAGCAAGGCAAGTCACCAAATGGACGTCAGGCATTATACCCAACTATGAAATATACTAAAGTGCAGTCATCAGAACTCCCCTTCGCTCTGCATCAGACCATGTAACAGTATCACTGCGACTTCCAGGTACAATTTATAGCACAATGTCAAATGTCAGGTACGCACAACTTTGTGAGAAATTCTTCATACAGACAACAAAAACACAGATATACACACCTTATCCAGAACATGTTAGAAGTGAAGCCACTGTTCTGTACTCAGGCATACTGAACACTTGTAATGCATAACTAAAAACATATGAAGCACCACTGGAAACCCTTTTTTCTGAAGTACCACTGTAGGCCCATGAATTCATGTGCAACAACCTTGTATCAGCGTCTCTAATCACTAGTGATGATAGGGCAAGTACAGTTAGGGAGAAATTATATGACCCTTGGTCATGTGTACAGTTCTCACTGCACATTTCCAACGTCTTATACCCTTCAGTATATATTTTCAAGAAATTTCTTCTTATACCCTCAGTATATATTTTCAATAAATTTTTTCCTTTATTTATTTTTATTTATTAGATTTGTTTACCGGGTGATGTCCGACTGGGCCAGAAGCCCATTTTCTGCAAAGACCCGGGGAGAAAATCTCCTTTAATGATATCACCATGCTTCCATGTTTTTTTCTGGTGGAAACAAAGATAAGCAGGTATTAAATAGGAATTTTACTGCTTACTCCTGTTAATTTTCATCCACTACCAAAAACAGAGATTATGGTAAGGTTTGAATGCATGCCATAAAGCATGTATGTGCTCACTATTGGCTCTGTGCCTGCAATAAAACTCAGCAGCCTTGCGTCAAAAAGCTCCTGGCTGGACAGTGTGCAGTTACCCATCCTGGGATTACCTTTGGCAGATGTGGTGAGCAACAGCTGGATGCATAACCAATGAACCTGCAAAACATGACCTGTGAATTGCTACTCAGTGCAGGTTCACTGAATGGACACAGTTTGGAAATGGATGACATGATGCTAAGGAGGAAGATGGACATCCACTGTTTCCAGGAGATAACATGGAAGGGCAGTGCTGCCAAGGCACTTGGCTTGAGATTCACAGTCTACTGCTCTGGAGTAGGATAGGCTAGAAATGCCCTGTGAATTGTGGTGAGAAAGGCTTCAGAAGGCAGTGAGGGATATTGTTTGAATAAGTGACAGACTCCTGGCAATCAAACTCCAGTGTAATGATAGTGCAGTATTCGTAATCTCAGCCTATGCCATACTGCTGAATTGTGAGAGTGAGGCAGAGAGTGCAGTCAGACATCAGTTGCAGGACCTACTTGATAAAGCCAGACACCATGAATCAGTTTAGATAATGGGCGACTTGAGTGCACGTATCACGACAGACAGAACAGGAAATCAGGACTGCCTGGGTCCACATGGGTGGGGCAACAGGAATAATGGAGAGGCCATTCTAGACTTCTGTCTGGCAAATGGCTTGATAGTAACCCATACATGCTTCAGTAAGGGAAACATAAGTTCACGTACACGAGTGGTCAATATCCAACTCGGGTACAATTCCTCTAGTGAGGAAAGGGTACTGGGGTATAAACATAGAATGCAAAGTCTTCCTGAATGAAACAGTTGGCCCACAGCATAAAACCACTGTTTGCCACATTCAGCTGCAGGCAGTGGGCAAAGAAGGCTCTAAGGTCAACAGAGACCAGGGTGAAGACAAGGAAGTTGACTGGAGATAAAGTATGACAGTTCAAGTATTCATTCAGGTCTCCACCTCCCCAAGAAGAGGTGGAAATAGTTCTACTGAAAGAATGGCAGTACCTTAAAACAGCATGTGTGAGGACTACTGAAATGAGTTGTGGCCTGGCCATGTATGTCCATAAGGTAAATAAAAAAAAGCGTGTGGTGTAATGCAGCAGTCCAGCCTCTCTGTCAAAGAAATACAGAGCGCAGAAAAAGTGGGAGATTGGAATAACCACCCAGGCTAGGAAGAAATGGAGGATGACTAACAAGGACCAACCACATAAAAGTAATGTTTATTTTTTTCCCTTTTTTTTTCACTGATCACTCCTGTCTTCCAGAAGTCAATGACCAAGGAGTCTAAACCTATGTAAGTTGCACTTAAAAAGGGTGTGTGTGTGTGTGTGTGTGTGTGTGTGTGTGTGTGTATTAATACACAACTGCCTACAATGTATTACTTCTATTGCTTGATATTGTACTTGCGAATAATTAAAGCATACACAATTGTTTACTTTTCACTCATCAGTGTATCATTGGGTGGCTGTATTTATATGAGTAATAAAAAATAAAAAGAAATATCTATTCTAATCTTCAAAGAGTATTTTTGTTTGCTTTTACATTGCCATTGAAATCTGTTTCATGACTTGCATCTCTCTCAGACTAACTGTACAAAATTATTCTAGAACTGCATACAGATGTCTTCTCTGATATCTGACACTGATTACTACTTGAACAATAACATTCACTGAGACTGTATTACATAGTGCATATTCAGTTTTTGGAGCTTTCCTCTTGGGTCACATCTGTACATGGGCTGTTCAATTAGGCCACACAAACACACACATATATAGAGAGATAACTATGCACACCTGCATATGTATATGTATACACACACACACATATATATTTAGACACATAGACAGGCCATTCAGCACAGGAATATCAACAGAGAAATTGTGATGAATTGCTGATGGAAGATGGCATTATTTTCAAGGGTCCTACAATTCCATACAGAAACAATATATTCAGATTTTGCATTGTGGTCAGGTTTATTATCCACTAAGAGAAGGGCAAGAGAATTAGGATTTTGGCCTTCATTATCAAAAGACATCAATAGAGTTCTTTATTCTTGTTCAGTATGTAATAGTACCACAGCACATTTGCAAAGAGAACCGCTTCAGCTAAATCCAATAACTGAACAACCTTGGTCTACAGTAGCCACTGATAGCGTTGAGTGGAACAATCAACATTACTTGCTTTTGGTAGAGTCTTATTCAGATTGGTTTGAGATTGATCTACTACCAAACTTAACCTCAACAGCTGTTATCACAAAGTTGAAACATCATTTCTCAGTTCATGGTGGCCACACAACCTTTATTCTGACAATGGCACTCAATTTACTAGCCAGTCGTTTCAGAAATTTGCAAGAGAATGGGACTTTGTACATGTCACTAGTCATCCTAAATATCCTCAATCCAATGGTCTAGCTGAACGAGCAGTACAAAGTGCAAAGCAATTATTTGAAAAGTCAAAGCGTGACAATACTGAAGTATTCTTGAATTTACTTAATCTCAGAAACATACCAAGTGATGATATTCTATGCTCACCTGCTCAAAGACTGCTTTCCAAAATAACTAGAAATACGCTACCTACTTCATCAAGATTGTTGCAGCATAAATCTAAGAATAATAAAATCATCAAGGCTCAATTGTTTAAGAAGCATAACATCGAGAAATATAGTTATGACAGATTGAGGGAAGGAGAAACTGTACGAATTCAGACAATGAAAGGTTTTGATCGAAGATTACAGGCATCTGTGCCGAGCCATGCTTCTATTTGGTAAGTTCCGAGGGTGTGGAATATAGGAGGAATCACAGACATCATCTTCCTGTACCAGAATCATCATCAATGCAATCACAACATTGTATCTGTGATGCAAACTACAAATCAAAGAATGAGTCAGACATTGTTTCCAGACCAGAATGTCTCGAACAGCGTGATTCTGTTCCAGAAACTGATTTGAACATTCCACAGGTCAACCATTTTGCAGAGAGAGTCGCAGTTGCTTAATCTAATTCCCAATTTTATGTCACATGATATGGACGAGTTTCAAAGCCTAGTGTGAAATACACACCAAAATGGACTTGACTGTGTGTCTGTGTGTGTACTTAGTATTGCATAATACACGTCTATAAATTATCTGTGATTTCTGCATGCTAAATATCTCATGACAAATTGCATGATCTATTGGTCAAAGAGTGAGGATGTAGATCAGTATGTATTGTGTGTATGTGTGTGCTATGTCTTTAAGAAACATGTGAGACTGTGCATGCACATATAAATTTCAGGCACATGCAATCCCTAGTGCCATTTTTTAGAAGCAGCCAGGGAGCAAGCACATATGATTGCAGTAGTTAGTTTGTATACAAGTTAGTTAAGTTATAGTTAATAAGCCTCTACAGTGATGTATTTATATAGAATAGTAACGTCTTTCAGCTTTTCCCAGTTCGGGGTCGCCACAGTGGAACTCCAGTCCGCTAATGAATGGCAGTGGATTTTTACGGTGCCGAGTTGCCAACCCGATGCCCAGCCATCAAAGAAGGCACACCCATTCACGCACGCACCTACCTGCATGTCTTTAAACGTCATTCGACCGCAGGGAGGACATGCAGACTCCACACAGAAGGCGCTCCAGACGAGAATCAAATGGGAGAACCTCTTGCTGTGAGGCAACAACGCTAACCGCTGCACCACCGCGGCCATTATGTTTGTATATAATAAAGCTGTTTAAAACAGAACACACGAAGACCTGTTTATTTGTGTATCAACACGAAAGTGATAAGTATCCAGTGTACATCTGCTGTTAGCAACCTCAGAATTTAACTAATTTCTCTCCACCCTTCTGAAGACTAGTATAGGAACTGCTAGAATGGACTGTCTTTTCAATGCAATTCTGAGAACTAATCAGAACCTATCTTGTTTGTTTCCCCTGCTGTAGAGTGGGTATTAGTACACCAAGGCAGTCAAAGGGGTATTTAATACTATACAAATTCTTCCAAAACTGATGTACCACTCCTAGAGGTTTACCCACAGATATAAACAATTACTGTCAGAACATAAACAGGGACAAAAAAATCTCATCAATGTGCTCTTTCTCTTCTAAATGTACCAGAATCTTTGAAGTGTCCTAATCATGAGATAACCAACTTTAAAGCTTATACACCATGGATGAAGCTTAGCTGTCAACACATCCCATCTTAGAATCGTGATGTTTCTGTCAAGAATGGACTCCCAAGATGGCTGCACATTGAGTAACAGCTTAACTCTCGCTCTCCCGGTGTGAAAACAAAAATTTAACAGAGAAGACCAAACAGACTTTTATGTTTATGGGCAAATTTCAGTAACAGGATATGTGTACTGCCTGGATGCCAGGAGAAAATGAAATACAGAGCACCTAGAAAAAAAATGAGCAACAAAAAGTGAGGAAGAAACACTGACTCGGTAAAGTTATGCAGCTATTCAGCAAAAAGCAATGCAACGTGCCGTCATGACTTCCAAAGACTTACAGACAGATACAAGATAAGTGCACACAGACCTGGTTAAAATAAATGAAACACTGAAGGACTATATCAACACAAACATCAAAAGGCAGGAAAAACTGGAAGAAGCTTTAGAGAGATATTCAGATGAGGTGGTAGAGCTGCAAAAATCAGAGGTAGAAATGAAGAAAAGGCTGGCTGAATACATGACTGCTCAGGAAGAGATGTTTCAAAAATAACAGAATTAGAGAACAGAGTATGTAGGGAAAGTCTGAGATTTTCAGCTATACCAGAGAAGCTGCAACAAAACCCAAAGGATCCACCATGGCAGGGTATGAATAAATGTTTAATAACCAGGGTACGTGCTTTCAAGTAATCCAACTCTTTTTCAAATCCAAGTACAAAACATAATAAACCACAAACCTATTTAAAAACTACATTCAACCAATAAAAATGCAATACAGCACACACCCTCTAGACAGACCAATCAATTCGATTTCCAAAGTCTATGCCCTCTAAGAACAGGCTTTAGTGGTAAAACACTATTAAGCCCTGGCACTTTATCCGCCTGCAGATCTGCAACCCAGATTACTTCAACCTGTTCTGTTTTGAGGGAAATACCTCCCCCTCTTCTGGTTAGAGCACATAACTGCAGGACCATAAATTTAAAAGTATGTCTCAAATATTTCTTAACATGCTGTGCCAGTGCATTATGCTCACCACCAGTCCTTATATCTCTGCAATGTTGTAGGACCCTCTCCCTCAACATTTTGTTGGTTTTTGCCAACACAGAATGAGTCACAATCCTGGCACTTTGCTAAATAGACCAGGTTCCTGGTAGTACAGTTGGCAAAACCTTTCAAACATTACACATGTACAGTGACAGGATGTTGAAATTTATTACACCCGTCTATAAAGTTTCAGCCTTTACAGTGTCCACATGGAAATGTTCCTATCCGTTGCATTCCCAAACCATACCATAGCGTCTTTACACAGCAGTGTCTTTAAATTACGTGCATTTCTGAACCCAAAGACAGGAGCCGAACCTACAACCTCCTTAATACCATCATCCGACTATGGAATCATCCAGTTCTCTGTATAATCCTCTTAATTTAGTTCACATCACTACTGTAACCAATAGTCAATCTCGGGCACCCTCTATTTTTCACAATGTCCATATGCCCTGTAGTCCGACAGGCTAATTCAGGAGTAGGACTTCCAGCTCCACCACCTCCAAACCAAGGTCTTGCAGAGGTCTACCTCCACACATGATGTTCCCTGTTTGCCATCATTATGGCTCCCTGTGAGTAACCTCTCTCTTCAAAGCATGACAGCAGAAACTCAGTCTCTCTATTATACACATTATCTTGTGTACACAGTCTGGAGGCATGCATAATTTGTCCTTTTATAACGTTGTTAAAGACATGTTGGGGGTGCAATCTCCCCCACCCTAAATATGTGTTCTTCCAGCAATCCTTTCTATAAGTCCTGGTCTGCAGAAACTTTCGTGCATCCATAAATAATTCCACATCAAGGAAGGCTATTGAAGTGGTGGAGTAATTAACAGAAAAGGTCAAATAACTAGTGGTCTGCTGTAAATAAATACAAACTCTGCCAACTCTTCTTCTGACCCCTTCCAAACAATAAAGAGATAATCAACAAACCCTTTGTAAAAATAGATGGAGTTTCTCCAAGTATTATGGGAACCAAGGACACAGCACTACTCCCACTGTGCCAACACCAAGTTGGCATAAGTGTTGGCGCATGCCGTCCCCATGGCAACACCCCATCTCTGCAAATAATACTTCATACCAAACATAAACACATTATGTAGAATAAGCTCAAGAAAACTGCATAGCTGTGCAGTCTCATCAGGACCACATACATTATTCCCGGTCAAAAAGTCAATAACTGCTTTAATTCCCAAGTTGTTGGGTATAACAGTAAATAAACTATTAACATCCAGTGTAAAGGTCGAATGCCCAAACAGCTGCTGATCAGACATTTGTGAGTATAAAGAAGTCAGAAAATGGGGGGTGTCCTTTAATACCACTGGTGCAAGCTCCAATGCAGGTTTAAGATGCCTCTCAACCCAGACTGACATACACTCAGTCAGCCAGTCTCTGCCAGAGACTATAGGCCTCAATGGTGGATCCATTCTATTTTTATGCACCTTCAGTAATCCTTTGATCACGGGTATAACAGGATCCATTGTCTTCACAAAATTATAGGTTTCCACCATAATCACTTGTGACCTAAACAGTTCAACTCTGTCATTTACATTTACAATGATCTGTGCCCTAAACAGCTTCTCTTTTTGGAAAAAGAGGTTACTCACAGTGAGCCATACAGATGGCAAACAGGGAACATCATGTGTGGAAGCAGACCTCTGCAAGACCTTGGTTTGGTGGTGGTGGAGCTGGAAGTCCTACTCCTGAATTAGCTTCTCGGACTAGAGGGCATATGGACATTATGAACAATCAATAGAGGGCGCCTGAGGTTGACTATTGGTTACAATGGTGATGTGAACAAAATTAACAGGATTATACATGAGAATTGGAAGATTCTACAGTCAGATGATGGTATTAAGGAGGTTCTAGGTATGGCTCCTGTCTTTGGGTTCATAAATGCACCTAATCTAAAGAGACTGCTCTGTAAATACTCTATGGGATATACTTCTGGGAATTATGGTTTGGGAATGCAACAGATAGGAACACTTCTGTGTGGATACTGTAAAGGCTGCGTCTTTATAGACAGGTCTAATAAATTTCAACTTCCTGTCACTGGAGGTGTGTATTGTTTGAAAGGTTTTGACAACTGTACTACCAGGAACCTGGTCTATTTAGAGAAGTGCCAGGATTTTGACTCATTCTATGTTGGCAAAACCAACAGAATTGTTGAAGGCGAGGGTCCTACAACATTGCAGAGATATGACTGGTGGTGAGGATAATGCACTGGAACTGAATGTTAAGAAAAATTTGAGACATACTTTTAAATTTATGGTCCTGTAGTTATGTGCTCTAACCAGAAGAAGGGGTGATACTTCCTCAAAACAGAACAGGTCGAAGTAAACTGGATTGCAGATCTGCAGGTGGATAGAGTGCCAGGGCTTAATAGTGTTTTACCACTAAAGCCTGTTCTTAGAGGGTATAGACCATGGACACCGAATTGTTTGGTCCCTCTAGAGGGTGTGTGCTGTATTGCATTTTTATTGGTTGGACGCAGTTTTTAAATAGGTTTGTGCTTTTCTATGTTTTGTACTTGGATTTGAAAAAGAGTTTGATTACTCGAAAGCACCTATCCTGGTTATTAAAGAATTTATTCATACTTTGCCGTGGTGGATCCTTTGGGTTTTGTTGTTTGCTTCTGCATTTGTTGTTTACCAATTTGGTCCTTCAGTTCTGCTACTTCTGGTTTTGTTTGCTTATACCAGAGAAGCTGGAAGTAACAGACTGCATTAATTTTATGAAAGCACAAACGAGCAACTGTACTGGTATTCCACAGTAGGAATGGTTAGTTGAAAGGGCACATCATGTGTACACTCCAAACCTGGCTATGAGAAATCAACCTAGACCTTTAATAGTAAATATGCAATCCTACCAGCAGGAGTTGATTCTGACAAAACTGTGGCAGGACAAAATACTAAAGCGGGAGACAGCAGAGTGTTTGTGAAGACATGTCTGGGGGACATGAAAGGAAGGTATAACAAAGACGGATAGATTTATGAAGAAATTTATGAAAATATTTGACTCTGAAGAAGTGAATTCAGTAATAGGGGGTTTGGAGTGAATTTACATATTATTCTCAAAGATATACAAAAACTGGGCTAGGTTAGACAGAATTTACATTTCACATAGAGAATTGTGCATTTAACTGAAGGTCTTGATGCACATCCAATAACTATTTCAGATCATGCACCAATCATTTATTTACTGACATTTGTTAACCGGGTTGGTCCAGCTGAGCCAGGGGCCCATTTTCTGTGGAGACCCAAGGACAAAAGCTCCTAATACATTTATTTTAGTTTACAAGTTAAGAAAAGGTACAGCGATCAGTTTACCAACCGCAATACACATGATGACACTACTGTAGTATACGGAGCAGTAAATTGGAGAAGTATATCGACAGCAAATACAAATGGTACAGATTTGCAGTATACAGGGCAGTTAAAATACTTTACAGGAGCAACAAGCAGTATTACAGTATAAATACCACAATTAAATTGCACTTAGACATATACAAACAGACACTGTGATTGTATCTTTAATTTTTTTCATTTACTCAATTCCTCTCTTTATCTAGTGGGATATCGAGAGATGTAAAGAGAAAAAAGGGCATTCTGAGGAGGCTGGGAAATACAATAAGAGAGGAGGGAAAAATAAATCAAGTGGGCGATAGACATGGACAAGACCAGGTCTTTAGTAGATGGTGTTTAAGTTCTTGTTTGAACTGGTACTTATGGGGACACATCAGATATTAATAGGACTAAAATAAAAACACAGCATGAGGAATTAAAAATAAGACACTGGTGCTTTCCCACCTCTCTGATGAAGAGAGAGGAATTTAACAAATGGGTAGTGGAGATTATTCGGGAGCAATTCTGAAAATACAACTAGGGAGTAGGATAAAATGAAGGTGGAGTTTAAAAATAGGGTGGAAATAAAAGAACGGGAGCTATGGTTAAGAAGTAACAATTATTTAGAGAGACTGAAAAATGTTAATCATTGCAGAACAGGGGAATCTGATAGAACAAGAGGAGGAGCAACTGCAGAATCCTAAGCAGAAAATAATGGGTTACCTCAATAACATGCACGAGTTTAGAAAGACTGTTGTAATTAAAAAAAAAGTCACTTAATAGCAATTGAGCACAAAAACTTTTAGCACAATGACTCGGGCATCAAAGTAGAAAGGGCTGACACCAAGCTTACGGAGCCTATAACAAGGAAGGTAACAAGACAGCCTGTTGAGGTATTAGAAATATTTTGGGAATTCTATGTAAAGCTGTATAAAGCAGATATATATGGAAATCAAGAAGAGATAAAAATGGAAAAGTGTATGGAAGAAATAAATATGACAAGGTCTGATGCAGATGAGTCTCAATTACGAATGGTTAGGATAGGAAGAAATGAGATAAAAAAATTGTGATGAATAACCAATTTACTGGAAAGTTCCCATGAATAAATGGTACTCCTGTGGAAGTATGGAAGCTTGGAGGGGAAAAACACGATAAAGATCTGGAAGGTTTTGTTTAACAGTGATTTAAGAGGAGGAAAAATACCAACATCCTGGAAGAAAGCGGTGGTAGCTGTGAGAGCCATCAGATCCAGCTTCATACAGGCCCATTTTAATAATAAACCCTGATTATAAAGTGTTCCTGTCTATAACAGGCTAAAAGAATGGCAAAAGTAATACCAAAATTGATAGATCTGGATTAGTGTGGTTTTGTGGAGGGGAGGCAAACATTTGACAACATTAACAGAACACTGATGATCCAGAAAGAAACTGTTGGCGGGTCTTGATGCAGAGAAAGCATCTGACCAAGTAAACTGGGACTGTATGAGCAGGGCAATGGAAGCATTTGCATTTCCTGAAAAAATATAAGGTTGATTAGGAGGATATATGAGGGACTGCAGGCAAACATTAAAGTGGGTGGAGTCCTCTTTGATAATTTTTGCTTGAGCAGAGGACCCCTGCACGGGTGTCATCTTTCCCCCTTTCTTGTCTGCATTATACTTAGAACCACTGGGAAAGAAAATAAGGGACTCAAAAATTCAAGATTATAATTGGTATGGTAGTCAAGAAAAGTTGGTTCAGTTTGCAGATGACATTTTATACCTGGCAAAACCATAAAGAGACATTACAGTGTTGTGGAACATTTTGAGACTGTTTCAAATCTTTTTGGGATACAAAAGCTAAAACAGAGGCAACTACGGTAAATTATGTATCCACATATGATTTGGTTCAGCAATATCCATATTTATGGGAACAGGTTAAAATGAAGTATTTAGGAGTATGGATTAAAATGAATCTGGTGTGGCAGCAAAGGATATGTGGGAAGAGACTAAACAAGAGATAATATAAAAACGGACATGGATAGTCAGATACAAGCAATTAAAATGTTTTTAGTCTCTTTAGTCTCATACACTGGCCAGGCATATTTTTATCAATCAGAGAAGAAGTTGTGTATAGCCATTAATAAATAGCTGAAGGTTATCTGGGAGGGCAACATGGCAAGTGTCAAGTGGGATAAGCTGATTCTTCCAGTAGAACAGGGCAGATTGGGATTACCAAATTTGAAGGGATACTTCAAAGCTACACAGTTAAGGCTCCTATACATAGCACAACCAGAAAAGTATAATTCAAAGTGGAAAGGGATGATGATTAAATGAGGGGTAGTTGAAGAAAGAAGGAAAGACTGGTATTTTGGATGTAGGCCTTTAAGGAGGATAATAATCATAAGGAATAATATATGTATACAATAGCAGAAAGTAGCATGCGAACTAAGCCAACACAGGAATGGAGAATGGAGACTTTGCTGATAGGGATGGCTCCAATTATGGAAAAAGGCCACAGGCAAGAGGGGGCTAGAACTTATTGGAGAAAACTGGCAAAGGAACCCACGTAATGGCAGCAAATAACTAGAGAGGGAAAGCTGATAGAATGGGAAGTTGCCAAAAAATTATTTGGACTGCAGGTTAGAGATTGCCTTCCCTATCAAGGACTGATATCAGAGTATAGGCAAAGAGAAAGGAATAGGAAGGTCCTAAATGAGAGACCAGCACTGGAAAAGTTTTTAGTAGAATCTTTAACAGAAGATGTCATTAAAAATGGAATAGTTAGACTAGCATAAAATATACTGCATGACAACTGTAAGAATCAATCAGTGGAGGTCAGAAAGGATTGGAAAGCGAGAATGGATAAGCAATTCACAAAGAAACAATGGGAGGTTATAAGTATGTCTCCTAAATATGCAACAAAATCTACAAGATTTACAATTTTTGCTTGGAATTGTTTACATAGATTTTTTTTATATCCTAAGTACATTCCCGAGAATTTATCCTCAGGTAGACAGCAAATGGAGGTGCGATGGGGAAGAAAGAGGTAATTGGGAACATATTTTCAGGGAGTGCAGTGAGTTGGCAGACTTTAGGGATTCCCTGTGGGATGTATTGTTGGAGATGCTGGGTGGGCAGATCTGTGTGATGAGGAAGATATTTCTGACCTATTATACAGAATCACAATTGCCTACACATGGTAAGGCCTGCTGAGGAAGTCCCTACCTGATTGAAGAAAGCATTAAACCTTGTGAAATAAAGTTCTTTGGATCCTGTAGTGGCTGTATCATGCTGTGCTTTGAGGTTCTACAGTTTGTTTAGTACTTGTTGTGCTTAATTATGGTGGCTGCCAAATAAAGCAATTACAAGAAAATGGAAATCAAATTCTAAACCAACTATGCTGGAAGTAATGAATATAGTAACACATAAAACAACTGGAATTGAGATTTTTAGAAAAGGGTTGGAGTAAACTATGTAAGAAAATTGGGAATTGTGGGAACAACACATACAGGGGAGGAATGAGGTTTTAAAGAAGGCAGGAGTTAAATAAGCCATGTAATGTTTGACTGAAAATGATTGGGTAGATAAGTGATGTACAATGTTGCAACTGGAAGTGTATCAGTACAGTCTGTGAGGTAAAATTCTTGCAAGTAGGATTGTGTCAGTGTGGTTTGTTTTCATTTATATAAGTACAATTGCCTCTGTCATAAGTGGTGGTTTAATAAAGATGTTTCTTGTTTAAAAAAAGGGCAGGAACCGAATTATCTATGTAATGTAGATGAGGTTATAGGATATATAGCAATATATGTGAATTATAATGTTTGCAAACGTTAATACAGTTTGATTACTTCTATACAACTGTAAATGTGCCTATGTCACAAATGAAAATTCAATAAACGTGTTTACAAAAAATGTTTCTGTAAAGAAACCCATGCATTAGCTATTTCTGAAATAAAAACAAAGAAACAATGGTTTTACAAACTGACCTTACATAATTCTACCAATATCATACCACAGTTCAGATGTGAGTGCCATGTTTTGGTGAAAGCATACAAACATTATTATTGTGACTCATTTGCAAAAAAAAAGAGATGTAGTAAAAAATGAAAATAAACTTAAAAGACACTGCAACAGGAGCCTGTCTGGCATATGGCTTGATAGTAGCCCACATATGGTACATGAATAGCAGTGGTCAGAGATGAACTTAAGGTCAAAAGAGACCAGGCTGAAGACCTGGACGCTGACTGGTGGGAAGCTAATACAGTTGAAAGAATTACTCAGGCCTCCAGCACCCCAAGAAGAGGATGAAATTGGTGTAGCTGAAGAATAGCAGCACCTCTAAACAGCATGTGTGAGGACTACAGAACTGGCATGTGTCCGAGACAGATATGTCAATAAGGTACATAAGGAAAGCATCTGGAAAATTGCAGTAGTCCAGGGACTCCAGAAAAGAAACACGCCATGCAGAAAAATTGGGAGATAGAAAAGACCAAACACGCTAGGAAGGAATACTGGTTGCCTAACCAAGAAGCTAAGAAAGGAGTTGCAATACCAAACAAAAGGGCATTGAAGGCACTCCACCAGCTACAAAGAGATGCAGCAGGTGGCACAAAGAAACTACATGAGATTGCAAGGCCAAGACAGAAAGCTAAAAAATAGAGTCAAACACCCTTCATAAATAAATGCCAGCAACAACATGCTCACTAGTCCTCTGGATATCAAAGGCAGATGGAAGGAGCATTTCAAGCACCTTAAGGAATGACGATAACCCCACAGATGCTGTTGTGCCCTAGGCACAGGCAACAATACGAGACAAACAGGATACCACCCTGGAAGTAAGAATATCACTAAGGACAATGAGTCAGGGAAAGCTGCACAGTTCAGATGAGGTCACAGCAGACATGATAAAGATGCTGGGTGAGATAGGGGAGAAATGGCTCCTGAGGGTACATGTCCCAAGCAACTAGAGAATAAGCATACTTGTGCCAGTCTAGAAGAACAAATGGCACATTCACAACTGTGAGCAGTACAGAGGCATCTCACTCCTGTCACACTGCTTGAAAGTTATGGAGAGAGTTTTTTTTAAATGGCTATGCATGGCAGTATAATGTAAGATGGGAGATCAACAGTACATATTCAGATCAGGATGCAGCACAATTGACTTGATGTTTGATGTGACAGTTTAGAAGAAGTGAGAGACGAGGGAAGAGCCCAACTGCTCATTCCTAAACTTAGACAAAGCAGATTACAAGGTCCCAAGGAAGTTGTGTTGGGTAGTATTGCAGTGGTTTAAAGGGGTCTATATTATGTTATCGAAAAAGCTGTACAGTAAATGCCTTTTCATCGACCATTAAGCAGCGAAGTGCCAGTTTAGTGAATGTCCACATCAGTAATGTTTGCAGTGATGTGGCCCTTTTGGTAGGACAAGTGATTTTTTTCCCTTGGACAAAAATCGCTCATGCGGCCATTCGCTTATATGGCAGTTCGCTATTTAGGGGTGGATGAAAAGGTGTTCGCTGTACAGCCTTTTCGATAACATAATAAAGACCCAGTTCAAAGTCCCACAAACATTGGTAGAATTAGTGAAGGCAAAGTACAAAGACCCAATGATTCAAGTACGAACAGTGTTTGGTCTAACATCTGTGTCAATCAATGCACCAATAAATAGAAAGGTTTTTATGTCTAAAGCAGAATAGGTTATAGAACTTCACAAATTGCCAGTCACTACTACAAATGTGTAATTTTTACAGTGCAAAAGACAATCACAATCCCCACTTTAAAGGGTGTTATGGAGAAAGAGGTGATGCAAATGGAAGTGATGCAGTTCCCTGGTTACAAACCATATTACTCGCAACATATCTTGCTCATGTTTTTTCATTTATCATATCAATAGTTTTGATGCGACTGGCATCTATTTGAGGCCAATTGCTGATGTGCTATAGCATTCCACAATGGTGATACACCAGGTGGTAAAAAAAGAGCATTTCTGATTTCAGTTTGTGCAAACTAAATTCGGACTGAAACTGCATTTACCTCTTACTTGCAAATCCAAGTCACTGGCATCTGAGGGATTTGTCATGATAATTCTTCTCTTGCATACCACAGCAACAGCAGCCCTTGAAAGACAGCTAATATTTTCATAGACTGAGCAGTAAGATAGAAAGCAATGTTGTGTGTATGTAGAGGAAGTGTTAACAATTGTCTCATTCTTGATGTGCCGTAACTCCCCCTTTACTCACTTTTACCATGTAAAAGTAATGTTTTTTTATTTTGTAACTGAACACTGCTTTCTTCATAAAGTCAAGGACCACTGTGCAGACATCGCAACTGTCCCGAATTACTCGTTTTTTTACCAAGTTTTGGGTTCCCAATAATGGGGTGCCACAATTCCTGAGTGGCACCCCTTAATTTCCGATTTTTCAATCTAATTTTTAGATTCCATGCTTTTCGGAACTGACATCATCACGTGTGATGACGTCAGCTCCGCCAGCCTGTCGAAATTAAGCTTCGATGTGCATGTGATGTGCATCTTTTTGAATACTCTTTATGAATACTGGGAGGACTGCCTTGAAGGAGCTATGCTGTGTCCGGCTGGCTTTTGCTGATAAACACCATAACTGCAGAGTGAATGCAGGATTTGTTTGCTGGTATTTAATGGATTTTAGCGGTCTGGGCTGCAGAGTGAAGGATTTTCTATTATGTTTGCTGATGAGCAAGATTTGTTGGCTGCAGAGTGAAGGGTTTTTTTGCTGACGAGCAGGACTTCTGCTCGAATTCTAAAGGTACCTAATAGAGCGAAGGGTACGTGTGTGTGGTCTGGGCTGCAGAGTAAAGGATTTTCTGTTTTGTTTGCGGACAAGCAGGTTTTGTTCGCTGCAGAGTGAAGGATTTTCTTGCTGACGAGCAGGACTACTGTTCGGAGGAAGGGTGTGTGTGTTTGTGCTTTTGTTGTCAAGCATTTTTCACTTGGAATTTCCTAAATAGGCATTATATTCAATATAATGAAGTAGCTCCATTACAGCCATATGAGATGTATGCATTTTATTCCACTGAACTAATTAGCGAAGAGTGCCACTGTATATACATTCTGTTTTTTTTCCATATATGTTTGAACATTAATTATGAGAAGCAGTAGAAAATTATTCATTTTCCAAGGCAGCTCTAGGACAGAATCTTAACGATGTCATTTTCATTGTAAGGTTGATGCATTTACCTTCCCTTTTATGTCAGAAAATCATATTAGAACTTATAATTTTGAGACTTCATCTTCTAGCAGATGATATTGTGTAGGACTATCCTACTGGAGGCATGTAATTCTGTAGAAGTTTTCAAAACTAGTACTCTGCAGAAACCTGTCACCATCAAGTCACAACTAAGTAGTAGCCTGTTTTCCTCTCTGCTATGACTTGCATGATATCGTAACTTTGCTGTAGTCCAATAATCAATTCTCAGCATGTTGAGCTCTTCAAGAAAGCCATTTTTAAACATTCCAGTGAATATTTTCATAGTACCTACACTTGCCATTGTTACAAGCATTTTTTTTTTGATGAAAATGCTCATGTAGGGAAAATAAAGAACAGAAGATCGACAGCAAGTTTGTGTAAGTTGATAATGCCTGGTCACACTGTTACATCATACATGCTTTACCATAGCTATTAAAGTTTGAAATATTAAAGGCAAAAAATCTGCAAGGTCTCCAGCTTTGTCCCTCATAAAGTCTGTGGTTTTCAGGATTTTTTGTGGCAATCACTGCAGGATTGAATTCACTAAATAATGACTGGCATTTGAATTTCAGACTTCATATTCTTCAGAAAATAAATAACACAAAAAAACTTTTATTCTAGCAATTTTCTAAGTTTATAAGATAAATTTGTCCTTATTTTGGGGCTGTATTCCCCCTGGCTTTGTACAGGTTTTTTGTGCTAAGATGTTGAGAGCTATGGTGAGAAGTGAGAACTGAATTCTGTATTCCCCCATTATTGGCTTTGTACAAGTTTTTTTGTGCTAAGAGGTTGAGAACTATGGTGACAAGTGAGAACTGAATTCACTAAATGATAGCCATTTAAGTTTCAGTCTTCCTGTTTTTCAGGAACTGCTGGCTTGGTATAGTGGCTTGTTTTTCCTGACTGTAGTGCACAGGGTCCTGGGTTCAAGCCTTGGCAGTGAAATGCATTGTGGTAACATAACATTATATTCTAGTAACTTTCCAAAATGTTTGTCGCCCCCACCCAAAAAAAAAACCCTGAAATTGAAAATAAGTGCAAGAAGCTGTGCAGGATGCCTATCTATATATATATATATATATATATATATATATATATATATATATATATATATATATCTATATATATATATATATATTGTGTGGGTGTGGAAGTAGACTTTTATGATGGAAATGCTCTGAACTGGGCAGTTTTGTCATTATTGGTTCATGCATTTTGTTTCATTGCCTACTGGAAAAATGTTCAAACAATAAATTTAAAATGCATTCTAACAAGTGTGCTGTACAAGGAATATAATTTAATAAAGTCAGGAATGTGTATCAAAGAACACATGTATGTTTCTTGTTTTGTGTGCAAGGGGCCAATGATTTGAAAACAGCCCAAGGTAATCTTTATCCACCACTGCCTGGCCATGCATTTTATTTGGATGTGGTATGGGTTTCAAAGCTGTTTCAATTAATGCAAGTTTCAAGGCAAGGGCAGAGAAGTTTTAATGCCAAGTCTATTTTCATTGTGAGATAGTTTTGCTTTGTTTAGCAGATTTCTATTGGTGTTTGTGCATTGTGGTACAAAATGTAAAAATAAAATCCAAATGATCATTGCAGAAGTAAAGCAGTGCTTGCACACATTAGTGTTTATGGCAAATGGGGCGAAATAGACAGGTAATGAAGGTTGGGCGCCGGGCTGGCAACTCAACACCATAAAACTCCACTGCCAATCACGAGCGGACAGGTGATCCGCTGTGGTGACCCCTAACAGGGAAAAGCCAGAAGAAGAAGAAAAAAAATGGTACACTGGAATGGCTGCGGGGGGACTCAGGTGGTGCCATATTTTGGTTGTCTGTTCTTCAGTATGCGTTTGAAAGTTGGTATCCCACAATCACACTGGAGTGGGCGTGGTTACATAATTGTGTATGCAAATTTGATGTTAATCAGCGTGCATATTTGTACCTATTTTTCATGGGCCTTGTCCAGTTTTTTGATGTTTCCAGGTTGAGAGGTATGCCACTGAGTCTAAACCTAAAATGGGTGCACATAAAAAATGAGTGTGCGTGTGTGTATACATTTATACACATATGCCTAACATTCATTACTTTTCTAATGCTTGATATGAACTCTTCTTTTGTAAAAGATAGTAGTTGATGTTAAGTAATGCATATGTTCTTGAAACACAAAACAGTTGTACATTTTCTTTGGATTTTCACTCCTCAGTTTATCATCCTGTTTCTGTAGCTACTACTATTCTAACAAAATAATCAATAAGAAAATCCGTTCCAGTCCTGCATGATTATAAACCTGATATCAAAATCTGGTTTACTACTTCCATATTTCTTAGGCTAACTATGCTATACTCTTCTAGCAGTGCATACATACGCCTTCATTGACAGTCTCACAGAGATTATTAATTGAACAGTTACAATTCACTGTTAATGTATTAGACCCTGCCTATTCTGTTTTGGAAGCTTTCCCCTGGCTCCCATCTGTAGATGGGTTGTTCAAGTAGGGCACGTGCGCGCACACACACAAACACTGATATACCTATACTCACACATACATGTGTGTGTGTGTGTGTATATGTATATATACATATATATAAAATTATATATATATATATATATATATATATATATATATATATACACATACATACTTGAGTGTGTTTACAGAACCACAAACCTATATCACTCACACATTATATATATATATATATATATATATATATATATATATATGTGTGTGTGTGTGTGTATGTAATGCGACGGCCAGTGAGCACAGGAACATCAACACAGCAAATGTGATGACAACACATATTAGTATTATACACAAATATCTACTCATATGTACCCACAAGGAAGGGGCTATGGGTTAATAAAAAGAAAAGGGTGCAAAGTAGGGTTGCCACCTTTTCAAATGGCCAAAGTGGGACATTTTCAGGACACACATCAGATTTTACAGGCCCGGCCATGTGGTGGTCAGTGTAAAGGCTAGAACTTAACTTGTTTGCCTACTTAAAAAGAATTTTAGTTGCTTAGTTTAGTTGCTTATTTCTTCTTGTGTATTTTATTTTTTTAGATACATAATATTTTATATTACTATTTAACTTACATAAAATATATATGTCCTACAATCTCAGGACATTGCCATTTTTATTATTTTTGCCATTTTTATTTATTTTTCCAAGGGAGACTGTCCAAACAAAAGTCCCTGGGGAACAGGTAACCTAGTGCAAAGGGCAAAGTTTCTGTTGTAAACAACTGAGCTGTAACATGAAAGTACAGGCAAGCTAGCTAGTGTACAAACAGCCCACAGCAACAGCACTGCATGAAGACAAAGACTATAAGATCTTCTCTAAAGTTAAAGACAGATCAATAATGCAGATAAGGTAACTTTCATGTATCACATCATCTACAAGTACATAACTTGTGAAGCCTGATGAATAACAATGACTCTAGCTTTCAGTACAGGAAGGGGAAAGCTGAGCTAACAGGTATCATGCTGAGGCGATGTGTTCATTATGCAGACATCACGACTCCTCAGTGTAAATTCAATTGTCTGTTCAGCAACAGAAGATGAAGAAGGAAGCGTTATGCATATGCATGGGAACCCTAAGTCATATGCAATGGCTGTGTGTCTGGTTCACATTATTAAGTCTCCCCTTTATCCTTGGAGCTATCCA
This sequence comes from Protopterus annectens, assembly GCF_019279795.1. Classification (NCBI taxonomy): domain Eukaryota; kingdom Metazoa; phylum Chordata; order Ceratodontiformes; family Protopteridae; genus Protopterus; species Protopterus annectens. Next base: position 256,666,126 of record NC_056728.1, read on the forward strand.
TTGCTCCAAGAGTGTTCACAAATGTATAGCATCTGTCAGAGTATTAGAGACTGTAGGGTATCCACATTTTTCCAAATGTAGATGATTTTCTTCACTTTGCAGAGTCTTTTGTGAAATGTCAGGAATCTCTCACTTGTGGACGAGACATCCTTCACAGGCTGAGATTCTCTAGAAAACATCTCAAAATGCTTTTTTACTCCATCACACAGGATTGTATTTCTGGGGTGCCTGCATGACCCCCCCCCCCAGTACAAAGAGGTTTACTTACAAGGGACAAAATAAATCTATATTTACATCTATTCCATGTGGTTTCCACTCAGACGTGGAAATTACCTCAGTATTCTGGTTCTCATGGCAACCATAATTCTCAAGATACTTCTTGCAAAACTCGACATGAGAACGAGACAATGTTATCTGAAGACTCTATGGTCCCAGCATCCACAACCATTGTCTTTTCAAATTCCTGCTCTGGGATTTGTGAAAAGAGAAGTTACTTGGTGGAGATAGTAAATATCCCTGGATTCAGGTTGACCAATTTTTGCCTTCTGCTTCAGAGCAGTTAGTCACAACAGACAGCTCAGACTTCATTTCAGGAGCTGTATCTAGGAAAGTAAAAGTGCAAGGTCTCTGGCACACAAAAGACAGAAAAACAGCATAAAAGAGATTCTAGCTGTTGAAAATCAACTCTGATTCATTTGTTGTCTCCATGCCCTCTTCAATGCGTTACCGATAATACCACATTGATGGGGTACATAAAGGGCGGACTTGATCTTAGCCCATTTGTAGACCAGCTAAGTTAGCATGGGATATAGGTGTACAGCACAATCTTACTCTACAGACATCCTGCATTCTATCACAGCAAATTTTGTGGTAGACAAGCTAGAACAACAAATGCAGACCCTAATGAATGGAAAACAGATCAGGGGTTCTCCGAAGACTTGTTCTGTCTACGGGAAATTCTTCAGGTGCCTTTGGCCTCCTCTAAGCAATTAACTGGCTAAATTCTGTTCTGTGACTCCATGCAAGAAGGCCTGGAAGACAAATGCCCTTTTTTTTAATTTGGACAGGAATGTTCTTATAAGCTTTTTCACCTCTTCCACTGCTAAATAGAAGAAACTGGAGAGACAGATATGTTTAACAGAGTTACCAATCTCTGGAACATACTCTCTTATCGTTTTGAAGCATTGTTCCTCCCTATCCCCATTTCAGCGCCACTTGGATGGGTAATCAGAAGTTCAACCATGGGCCAGTATCTATGTCTATGAAGGACAGCGGCAGTCAGTAAATCACCTCCTATATATAAATCAAATTTGTGAGAAACATTTGGGTTACATGGCTGTGCTTTAAGCGCGCCAATGGCCATTAACTTAGTATACACCAATGAACCTATGGTATGCGGGGTAACTTTACAGACTGAGGAAGAATTCCACACACATCATTGTGGTGATGCTCTTCTATCCAGGCAACAGTGGTTCTCCCTTTTGGAATTCACCAGGGAAAAATTACCACAGGCTTCCACACAGAATGGATTTACTCATACAAGAACAAGGTTGTTTGATACATCCCAAAGCATAAACAACTATAACAGTCTGACTGAATGATATGGTGTTAATACCTTTTGAAAACCAGTTTTCTGAGGCTGCGCAGCAGGTACTAATGGTGGCAAGAAGAAAGCCTGCTACTAGAAAATCATATACAAGCAAATGAAAACTATTAAAGTGACCTGGCTGTGCATCTGCTAAAGAGACAGAGATCAGGCACCATTTGACTGAGTTAGTCTTGCCAACAACTGGCAATTTTCTGATGACCTACCAGTAAAAACGTGTGGCTGTCCAGGTATGGCAACAGTATACTGCAAATTGTAAGGTAAAGGGGGTCAGTTTATCACCTGTCCTTGGATATACTCTTCGAAAGTGTGTTCTAAATGCAAATGCCATGTACTTCTGCAGCATGCTCAGTAATGGTGTTTTCATAGGTGTTTGTTAAAATGTAAAGGGTGTGGCTTGATAGATTCCCAAGTGAAAATACCTCCCCCAACAGTAATTTTTCGGTGCATATTTGGGTCAGACTTGGCTGCTGTATTTTCCTCCTGATGGCTACTTTACAATAGAGTAAACTGACTACCTGCTGTGTCTGTCCCCCAGTTCCTGTCAGTAGTATTTACCTGTTAAGAATAGCACAGACACAAATGAATTGTTTGCAGAGTACTTGGTTCAAATCCAAATTGCTGTGGCGGCTTTAACTTCACAAAAAAAAAAAAAAAAAAAAAAAGGCTTCATAATGATTTCAGATGATTGTACAAGAGGCAATGTCGTTGCAGCATAATATTATATGCTTTGCCTGGAAACCCCACTTGCCAGCTGCTCAGTTTGCCTACCCTTCACGCCAGGATTTACAGAAGGGCATCATTTGGTGCTAATGTCTCAAACAGTAAGTGGGATTTACTAGGTTGCTGAATATTGCTTGGCATTACTTCAGTACTTTTTTGCATACACTCATCACGCTGTGTTTGGTCCATTAGCTTCCTATCTATGTGAGTAAATTTCTTTTCTTCCATGAGCATATCTCTGCCAAGATTGACTGCCTAAAGTTAAATCCTGCAGATGTGGGCAATCAACATCCCTTTAACTAATACTATCTACTTGGGAGTCACAACCGAATGACCTACCAGTAAAAGGGAGAACCACTGTTGCCTGGATAGAAGAGCATCACCACAACCGAAATGAACTCAAAGAATACAACTGGTCAGCTCTAAAATACCTCCCCCTAGATGAAGCTGTTACCCTATTCAACAACACATTTCTCAATATCCTTGACCATCACCTTTAAACTTAATTAGAATAGGATCCAAAGCAGCCCCTTGGCTTTCTAAAGAAACCAAGCAAACCATGCTATTAAGGAACAAACTATGGTCAAAATGGAGAACTACAAAAAACCAAACTGACCATCAAAACTTCAAACAACTTAGAAATAGCACAAAAAAACTCACCTATCTTGATAAAAAAAAATTATTACCTTCAATATCAGCAAAACCAAAATCTTAGTCCTAAAAAATTCTGGTCAGGAATCAACAAACTGCTCCATCCAGGGAATACCAAAACACCTACTCCAACTAACCTAGCTCAAACCCCTCCCAACATAATTGCCAATACATTCAACAACTTCTTCTCTGAAACAGTCACCTCACTAGCAAACACCATGGCTCCCCCCACTTCCCCTCAAAAGACCTCTCCTCAAATAAATACCCCCACACTAAAATTTAAGACAGTCTCCACTACCTACATACGTAAATTACTCTCAAAGCTGAAACCATGCACTCCATCAGCCGACCAACTACCAGCCGAATATCTACAACTAGCAGCAGCAGAACTAGCATACCCAGTCTCCATCTTAATTAATAGAACAATAACCGAATCTACTATTCCTTCCCTCTGGAAGGTCTCCCACATCATTCCTCTGCATAAAGGAGGAAACACTAATGAGCTTATGAATTTCCGTCCCATAGCCCTTCTATCACCTCTATCTAAAATTATGGAACGTTGTATACACCAACAACTTTTAAATTATCTCTTACATAATAGCCTACTAGCAGACTCCCAACACGGCTTTAGACCTTTCCATAGCACTTCTACTGCTCTTCCCTCCTTCACAGACAATATCAACAAAAATCGCAACAACAACCTTTTCTCCTCTGCTTTATTTCTCGACCTGTCTAAAGCCTTTGATATGGTGAACCATCAACTTCTGCTACACACTTTGAAATCTCTCTCACTTGACTCTATGGCATTGCACTGGTTTGACTCTTACCTGAAGGATAGAAAACAAGCTGTGCTTTGGGCCAGCCATCTATCTTCTCAGCTCCCAGTCACTATCAGTGTCCCTCAAGGATCCATCCTAGGTCCCCTTCTTTTCTCCATATTTATCAATAACCTATTTCACTCCCAACATCCACATGTATTCAGTATGCAGACGATTCAACTCTCATCTGCTCTGCTGGATCTCCAGCTGAACTCCATTCTTCTACCCAAAAAGTCTTTACAGCAGCAGAAAAATGGTTCCAACATATCCGTCTCCTCCTCAATCCCAAAAAAAACAAATTATTACTTTTCTCACCTACCCTTAAGTCTACCCCCTTCTCCTTCTCTATTGTTTCTGATAATGGCACTATCATTACACCTGACTTTTCAACTAAACTGCTAGGTTTTACAATAGATAATCAACTGAACTTTGATTCCCACATCGACCTAACCATCAAAGCTGTAAATAAAAAGATAGGTGCCCTCTATAGACTTAAGCCCTTTCTTACACCGACTAGCAGGGTGTCTCTAGCCCAAACTCATCTCATCTCTACATTACTGTATGCCTCCCCATCCTTTATCAACCTTTCAAAATCAAGCCTTCAGAAACTTGCCACAACCTACCATAACATTGCCAGATTTGCCACAGGTTCCCCATTTCATTACCCATCATTGTGATAATCTCAAAAAACTCAGCTGGCTTGAACTTCAAAATCTAATTCTCCTCCACCAGTTAGTTATCACCTATAAAATTCTCCATTACCCTAATAATACACCAATACTTAATAACCTTGTCACCCCCTACAAGAATCTTACTTCCCTCCGCTCAGCAAACAAACTGCTAGTCACTACTCTCAAATCACACAATAAAGCTGGTGACTCCTTGTTTACAAATGTTGTTGGCTCTTACTGGAATAAACTTCCCACAGAACTGACCTCCCTAGGCTCATCAAAACTTTTCAAGAAACAACTAAGGTACCATTTCAAATCCAACTGGCTATGCCCTTGTTCTAATCCTGACTGATTGTGCCCAACTCTCTTTACAACTCCCTCCATTACTTTCTCTACTTGTCTCTACTACTTGTATCACTCCTCCTCTGTAGCTCACCTTATATCCACTTAGATATTACTTTTCCTATAACATCTTTTCTCTTTTACTCAATACACCTCTGGATCCTGTCATCTACCCTCTCACTTAAACATACACTTTTGCTCCCTGCCGTGCAATTCTATTTCTTAGAACTGGTGCCCTGGCACAAATGTATTATCATAACTGTCAATACTATATAGTATAGACCTTTGTATGTGCTACCTCTTTCTTTCTTTCTTTTCAAAATTACTACTCCTGCTTCTCCTAATAACATGGGATTAGGAATTCTACTCAGTATTTAGTATTTTAAGTATTATACATATTCTGTAAAAATGATGTAATTTAAGAACTGTACATTTCTGTAAAAATGCTTCTGTATTGTTAATATCCTACATTCAATTAGTTCATTAATCCTTATAAGTTGTATCTTATAGTAATGTTTTTTTTTTATGTAATGTACCAGTTATAGTGGAGCTTTTCTCCTCGGGCCTCTGCTGAAAATGGACATGTATCCAGCCAGACTAGCCCGGTCAACAAATGTAAAATAAATAAATAAATAAATAAATTGAGATGAGACTGCTCTCTTGTACCAGCTAGCTGCTCTTCAGTGGATGTGCCCCTCATAACTTACATCCTAGCTAGTCATATAAAGAATTCCAGTTGCAATGTAGCCTTTTCTTTATCTCCTTCACCCAGTACAAAAAAGCCAATATTGCTCATATTAATTTCTCAGTCTTCTTTCCAAGTCCCATCCTCCATAATGTAATTAACTACTGTCTCATTAAAAAAAAAACACACAAAGATGTTTGGACTTAAGTTTATAAACTTCATCATCAGATACTTAGTTGACATTAAAAACACTAACAATATCATAAAATTAACTTTAAGCTTAGTCAGATGTGAAAAAAAAATCTCTAGCTCTAAACATATTTGCAGTCAGATTTCATGACACTTAATTTGCATAAAAACAGTAACCATATTGCAAAACTAATTATTTTTACCTTGACCAGACATTAAGGAATCTGAATCTGCAACTTTAAACCTAATCCTACATTCAAAAATAATCAACAATTTTAACTACATGTGGTGACATTCACAGCAACAAAGAACCTTACAGCAAAATGACCTTTGCAGCTCCCTATCATTACATACCTGAAATAGTACTAATCGATCGCTCTCACTCTTCCCAAGAATACATACACACACAAACACTATTTAGCTGCGTACCACTCAACCACTTAGGACATGAAATCTGGCCAAAGCAATACACTGACAATGGGGCAAAGGCCTAAAAATAGGGGCGATTTTTAAATATTGCTCTTACAAACTTAGAAACTTGATAGAATAACAGGTTTTGCCTTAGCATGAATAATCAGAACGGTATGAAGCCTGAAACTGAAATGCCTGTCATTGTTTTGTAACTTCAGTCTTTAATGGTTTGCCTCTAATTTGCTGGAAAACTACAATATTATGAAAACTGGACCACATATATGAGGCAAAAATCTGTACTGTTGAAAGCTATGTTTAGCTGTCATTCATGCAAACATGCATACACTCACACACGCAGGCAAACATAAAGAAACATGCACAAACACTCATGCACATATTTAACGTTCTTTGCCAAATTGTTTTACATTTACATTCACTAAACAGCAAAACTGCTGTTTAAGGAGTGTAAAATATCTACCTCATCATCACACTCGTACGCTCATGCAGGCATACAGTCATACAGTTTAGTCTTATAGTCCGTTAGTTTTCTACAAGTGGGAGATCGAGGGCATTACCTATTTAAAAAAAAAAATGCTGGCATAGCTCTCGAGTCTCCAGATTTTCGCAGGATCACCAGATTTCTGCTCATACCTTTGGTCTTGCCTATTAAAATGTACTGTTTGCTGGCAAATCCCTTACAGGCTTAAAATGAGGCACATTTCTTATTTATGGATACAAATTATTTGATAAGAGCAAATCAGACACGCAGACAGCTATAAACACACATGCACACTCGCGTACATACTTAACGTTCCTTGGTAAAATCTTATTTTACATTTACACTCCCTAAACAGCAAAACCGCTCATACGCTCATGCAGGCATACACACCCCCTCACCACACATCTATTTCTTGCAATCTTACATTTCTTGCCTTCTTATTTTACACCCGCTAAACATCAAACGTTTTGCTTAGCCAGTGTAAAATAATGGTATCCATTCGTTTTCTACCAGCAAATAAACACAATCAGATTTAGCTCAGTAATATAATAGCTAAATGGAAGCAATCGCATTAAAGATTTCTAAAAACAAGCACAACACATTAAAACAATTTGACCCAAAGAAAATGGTGATGCACGTACCTGTAGCACAAGAAAAAATCATAACTCCAGAAATAAACTTTGAATATGTTGGCAAGCTAGCCCATTCCCTCAACAAAACAGATTCATCCAGCAACTAGATTGAATAGAATAGTTCCCACAGTAAGTCATTATCGCATTTTTAATTGGCAACAGAACAAAGGCATCTCATGCATAGTTAATGGTTGGGACATTCCTTGGGCGAAAGGACTGGGGAAGGTGGTTTATGGGTGGTCCTTGGGCAGCAGCTGAGGAGAAGGTGAAAAATAACATTGGGCATTATTACCAAAATGGTTCTAGACCCATGCACTATTTAGAGCTCTGCGAGACTTTATTTTGCTGAAAGATGGCTCACATTACCAGAGCAGAAAGAATGGGTGATGAAAAACACAGTGAAAATCATGATTTACCCTAGTAGGAGAGAGATGCTACAATGCTAGATTGAAAAGATGGGGGAAAAACACTTCGGAAATGAGAAAACAAGTGCAAGAGTATGTAATGGTCCTTTAACATTTTTATTTCCTTCATACTAATATTCCTCTGACTATTTTACTCAGATACACAGATACCTTTACCTTCTAAATAACATCCCTACTTAACTAGTAATGCCTTGATTTTTCTTGATTTCTTTTCCATTTCATAATACTCTCTTGTATAATTCTCTAAATTCTCCAATACATGTCTATACATTTTCCCATACTTCACTTTCTCTTCCTTACATAATCCTGTCATTGGGGATAAGCACTTCTTATATTTCTTTTTAAATTCAGTCCACCATTCAGACTAGTTTTTATAGAAGTCTTTCATGGTTATACGATCTTTCCATAATTGCAATACTTTCCACTCTATAATTCTTCCCTCACCTCCATCTATACTGCTAAATGTTCTGAAAATCCTGCCACGAATGTATCACCATCTGTGGGTGGAAGCTCCCCAGTGCCCTGGCCAAATTTTCCCTGGTACTATAAACATTACCTTGGTCATCACTGAAAAGAAGCCACTAACCAGGTAAATAAACACAGAAATCAACAGGAAAAGTACAGTTGTGTACACTTACCATAAATGTAGATGTTCAAGTGTATTCACTGTTGCAGTCATTACATTTGGGTTATCCTGCTGGCAGGTTGCCCTCAGTCAGCCTGAATTCCAAAGTCTTGGGTCCTGCATTGGTTGCTGTTGCCTCTTCCCTGACGTCAGGTCGAAAGGGGTACAAAGATGCAGCCAACGCCATTTTATTCAGTTTTTCTTGCCCCAGATGTCAGGTGCCCCCAAAAGGGTAGGCTAAAATTATGTAAATAAACCATACATGCACCAAAATAAGCTTTACCTTCATCTATAAGCAAATACACCTCCTAGGTTGTATAGATTAGAGAAGTAAAGATAAGTTCCAGCAAAAATAAAGGGGATGGAGGGTGGGTAACCTGGACTGCAACAGTGAATACTCGAACATCTACATTTATGGTAAGTGTACACAACTGTACTACGTTCTTCGTGTTTCACTGTTGCAGTCATTACATTTGGGTCGAGTCCCAAAGCTATGGTTGGGCGGCTGGAGCTAAACAGCATTAGGAGCGGCTATGAGGCCCTGCAGAACTGCAGTGGCAATGTCTGCAATGGATCTAGAGTAAAGAGGCAGATTGTAATGTTTTGTAAAGGTATGCACTGAACTCCAAGTAGCAGCCTCTAAAATGTCTTTGGTTGGTACTCCCCTGAAAAAGGCTGCAGAAGTGGCTGCAGCTCTGGTTGAATGTGGCCTAATGCCCTTAGGCACTGATTTGCCATGCTGTGAGTAGCAGAAACGAATGCAGTGGCCTATCCACTTTGAAATAGTCTGCTTGGAGATAGCCTTTCCTTGTGATGCTGTGGCATATGCCACTAGTAATTGCTCTGTCTTTCTGAAAACTTTAGTTTTGTCCAAGTAGAATCTAAGTTGTCTGTGTACATCCAAAGAATGCAGAATTTTCTCTCCCTTGTTCTGTGGATTTGGATAAAAAGTTGGCAAATGAATTGTTTGGTTAAGGGCTACACTGGATACCACCTTAGGCATAAACGTAGGGTTTGTTCTGAGAGAGACCCTGTCTGGATAAAAAATGATAAAGGGTTCCACAGCCATGAGAGCCTGTAGCTCTGAAACTCGTCTTGCAGAAGTTATTGCTAGGAGCAGAGCTGTTTTCTAAGATAAGAACTTTATATCCGCAGTAGCAGCTGGCTCAAAAGGAGGTAAGGTGAGTTTTTCCAAGACATAATTGAGGTCCCATGGAGGTATTAGCGTTCTCCTTGGAGGCCTTAAGTTTTTGGCTCCTCTGAGGTACTGCCTTAATAAAGGATAAGAAAAGAGTGGTGGCTCTGCATTGTAATGAGCCGAAATGGCAGAGGCACGGATTTTAATTGATGAAAAAGATAGGCCTTTGTCCAGCATCTCAGTTAAGTATTGCGAAATCTGAGGAATATTTGGGACAGCTGTATCAGTTCCTTGAGCATGGTTCCAAGCGCAAAATCTCTTCCATTTCCCAGCATAGGATTTTCTAGTACTAGGCCTTCTGGCTTCGAAAATGACATCCATCACAGCTTTACTGAGAGGTGTGGTTTGTATAGCTAGATTATCCACCATGCTGCCAGGTTTAGGGTACTGAGTTGGCTATGCAGAATCTGATTATTTTGCTGGGACAGTAGATAAGGTATTGAGGTAAGGTCCAGGCTGGGCATTGGGACAAGTTCCTTAAGATTGGACACCAGTACTGGCGTGGCCAGTCTGGGGCAATCAGAATCATTTTTGGTTTCTCCTGCCTGACCTTTAGGAGTACCTTGGGGAGGAGAAGCAGTGGAGGAAAAGCATATACTGATAGGTTTGTCCAGTTGAAAGATAAGGCATCCACTTTCCAAGCTTGTCTGTGATAAGTCCTTGTACAAAATCTTTTTAGTTGATTGTTTTGAGGAGAGGCAAATAGATCTATGTCCGGGTGTCCCCATTTCTTTATCATGCTGAAGACTTGTGGATCCAGGTGCCACTTGTGGGGATCCATGAGGTTTCTGCTTAGTTCGTCTGCCATAGTATTTTCCTTTCCTGGCAGGAATTGTGCCTGCAGATGAACTTGGTAAGTCAATGCTGTGTCCCATAAAGCCATGGCTTGTCTGCACAGGGGATAAGAATGAGGGCCCCCTGCTTGTTTATGTACCACATGACCGTGGTGTTGTCTGTCTTTATCAATAGTTGTCCAGGATGAAGTAGGTCCTTGAACGCTGTCAGGGCATTTTGAACAGCTAGCATCTCTTTTTGATTGATATGTAGATGCTTTTGGTTTGTGGACCAGGTGCCCTGAATGCCTCTTCCTGCCATGTGTGCCCCCCAGGCATAATCTGAAGCATCCGTTGTTAGGCTCTGCCTGGTTGGGGCTAGTGAGAATGGCTGTCCCTTGTTTTGGTGACAAGACTTTGTCCACCATCGAAACTCCTGTTGCAGGCAGGGAATTAGAGTAATCATTGTTTCCAGACTGTGGCAATGCTGTGTCCAGACACTTTTTAAGTACCATTGAATGTTCCTCATATGCAGTCTTGCATATGGAATTAGTAAGATGCAGGATGCCATGAAGCCCAAAGCCTGCAGAATTTTTCTTGCAGATAACTGGGCCTTTGTTGCCATTTCCTTGAAATAGGTAGTCAGTTGCCTTTGTTTGTCTGGAGTGAGATAAGCCATCTGGGCAGTTGTATTTAAGCTTGCACCCAGGAATATTATCTCTTGAGAGTGTACTAGTCTTGATTTCTTTTTGTTGACTGTGTACCCTAGGCATGTTAAAAGTCTTATCACAAACGTCAGATGCTGTAGTAGAATGTCCTTGTTCTCTGCTTGTATGAGGCAGTCACCCAAGTAAGGATATATTTGTATTCCGCTTTGTCTGCAGCAGGGCCAGCCTTAGCTGATATGGCGCCCTAGGCGAAATAGTGCTCCGGCGCCCCTTAAGCCCCACCCACACCATACTCATGAAACACTCCTATGAGCCATGCCCACAGGTAGGTCACTCCCCAAAAAAGCCACTCCACTCATTCACTCCCCAAGAAAGCCAGTCCAGTCATTTCCTTTAATTATTTAAATGCATAGAAGAAAGGATACCTTGTAATGTAGTTTAAACTGCAAGTTTGTTTGTGTCTTTCGGCTTTTCCCGGTTAGGGGTTGCCACAGCGGAACTCCGGTCCGCTAATGATTGGCAGTTGATTTTTATGCACCGGCTTGCCAGGTCTGATGCACAACCTTCAACGAAGGTACGTCCATTCATGCATGTCTCCACGCAGAAGACGCTCTAGCTGAGAATCGAACCGGACAGCGTCTTACTGTGAGTGAAGGTGGAAATTTCCTTTAATCTGTTTCTCCTTCACACATACTTTACTATAAAAGTCATGTCTTCAGAAAATAGAAGCCCATGTGCCTTGGTTCAAAGGGTTGCTTAGGTTAATCTAAATAGTTTAATTTACTCTGGGGTAGCAAGCAAGCCTTTCAGCTCTGTGAAAGTAGAATAGTAACCTCTCTCCTTCCTGTTTACAGAAGCTTAAGGTAGAGTAGCACAAACACAGATCCCATTTGCTAAACAATACAATCTCACAATGAAAACAGGCTTAGCATGAACGGTAAAATTCTCTGCCACTGAAAATGCATAAAAACCCATATTTATAGAAAATGCTTCTAGTCAGTGGAGGATTAAGTTTACATTTGGGCTGTTTTCAAAACAGACTCCTTGCACACATTTTTACAGCCATGCATACATGTATTTGTTCTTTAATTCAACTTCCTGATTGCATTAAATTATATTCCCTATGTATTACAGCACCACTTGTTACAATGTGTTTTAAATTTGTAGTTTTAAGTATTCTTTTAATAAGCAAAGAAACAAAATATATAAACCAATAATGACAAAACTACCCATTTCAGAAAATTTCAACCATAAAAGCCCACTCAGACTTCTGTCATTATAATCTACCATTATCACTTAATACAAACAATCTCTGCAGAAGAGAAATCATCTGAACAATTCCACATTAAAGAAATCTGTAACTAATGAAGAGATTGCCACTGGCAAACAACTTTACATCTCAATGTTTCATCTACAAATTCAGTGCCTGTTGCCCTTGAAGAATTAACTGCCTATATTACATTAAAAAATTGGTAAACTGGTAATATTGCAATAGGAAATGACTAAAACTGTTTTGTTTATCAAATGATACACTGTTTTGTAGAATTTGAAAGCAGTGTTAGTAGCATAATTGTCTTTGATGCAGAAGGCTATGTATTCTGCTCCCACACCACGTAGATGGAGTATTGATATTTCAGTGCCCATTTGATTGCTGATTATTTGGTGCATTATAAGTGCGGATAATGGTTCTACACTCCTAAGTATGTCATCCTTTGTATGAAATGCCTAGCAACTATGAACAACAACAAACTACCAAGCAATTAAAGTTCCAGGCTAATTCGCCCTTCTGCAGGGTGATTCGGAGGCAACCAGAACTAGAAAAGCCAGCAGACAGACAAATTACTATTTTTTTCCATAAAATTAAATAAATGCTGTAAAAAATGCCCCAAAATAGTAGTGATTACTGGCTGTTTAAAGCAAATACAACTGTAGTAATACAGTAAAATATTCTTACCTTAACTTGGATGGCTCTTGATGCAGTTGAAACACGAACAATGTTGCAGAGTTCTCCTTCTTTTTGTTTAATTATTTTATCTAATTACTCATTTATTTATTTATTTTTTTATTTTATTTTGTTTTTGTTAACCGGGAGGGTCCGACTGGACACAGGTCCATTTTCAGCGGAGGCCCGGGGAGAAAAGCTCCATGTTACAATATTAGGTTAATACAATTCTAAGCAATTAATGAAATTTAAAGTAGTACAGGGAACATTTACATGACAAGTGATACATCTAGTAGAATGAACAATTATTACAAAACAGTTTTTTTTTTCCCTTCACATTCACAAAAACATTAATAATTTTACATTCACAATACATTTATGCATTTGTATAACTGAGAAGTAAATAAATGCCCATACTGGCAAAATTAAAGTATAGGTATAGGTAAGATGAGACAGTAAGAGGAGTTATGTTAGGTTTTATACTATTTTCAGATACAGATTATAGCCATTATCAGGTATGGGTTGTAGTAAAGAACAGTACAAGTGTTAGTATGTTTTCTGCTAATGGACTGATGATATGTTTGAATGAATATGCAATGATATCAACAGGGCTAAGTAAGGGAAAAGTTATAGTGTAGCAGAATCCTTGCAACTGAGTATAGTTATTGTTACCCTGGGGTGTAGCAAGAGCAGAGCCAGTTATTAGAATAATGGGATTTCAGGAGGTGTTTGAATTTGGTACTAGAAGTAGTGCTAGTTATAATGTTTGCGAGTGAGTTCCAGGTTTGGGCTGTTATGCAGGCAAAAAGAGAGCATTCATCATATCAGGCTTACCCATACTGCTCAAGTGTACCCCGTTATGAGTCCAGGTTCCTTATTGTTCCACACTGAAATATTATGGCATGCACAATCACTGTTAAGAATTTTTTTAAATTGATATCCACTGTAAATAATAGTGAATCACATGAATTAAACAATAACTTATAATTGTAACCATCTTGTGAGCTTCCTAGATGAGGCTGTTAAGTAAGCTGTTTGTGTTACACTTTTGTCTGTTTGTTCCACATTATGAAAAGCAGTGCCAGGTGATCCATTAGGGGAGGTGTAGACAGAAATTTACATACAGTACTCAGACCCAGGCAGTCCCCCACCACCACCACCCTTGTATCATTTTGAAAATATACTCAACACTTAAAATGCTACCCCAAGACATATAGAAAGGGGACATGTTATTTTTAACTGTTACCATTTATACCCATAAAAGGGCTATTTTTAGAAGTGTGTTCCTTTCACAGAGAGACATTTGTATTCCTCTGTACTGTGAATATTCGTTTACACAACTCAAAATCTGTGCTTTTTTGAGCATTTTGGTTTCCAGTAGATGGTCCGAAAAAATGTACTCATCTGAATAAACTGAGTAAATATTGTGGGAAGAAATAGCCAGGGAATTGTTATGGCTAGGCTTGTATAGGCCCTAGGGCTGATAGCCTAGTACCAACCTATGGAATCTACTGCCTTGGTGGCTTCAGAGTCCAGCGTACCTTAACCAGCATCTATGGGACGTGTAAAACTCATTTATCTGAGCTTGCATTTGATAACATGGGATGACTTTTCTGTTTTATTTTAGTTGATTTTACTAAATGTTGTCACCTGTCCTGGGTGATCTTTTCTGTTCCTTTGTTTTACCTGATTTAATTTGTCTGTATAGGATTTACTTATTTCCTTGGTTGCATATGTTTTTGTATCCAGTACTATAGCTATAGCACCTAAATACATCCAAACATGACATCACCACTTCATTGGGAGGGAGCGGAAGACAGATCTCAGCAGGCCCATTTGCTTGTTGCCTGTTTATGAAATGTCACATACCAGGATGCCATTTACATCTATTTATATATATATATATATATATATATATATATATATATATATATATATATATATATATATATAACATTTATCTGGTTGAAAGACCAAAATATAAGTTATCACAAAAAGAGATGGGAATGATACCTCCAACAATAACTTTTCAAGTTAGATTTAAATGAGTTATCTACATATCTAGAATGTTTCTTAAACTGTTGTGATTTTCAGTCCACATGTATTATAATTACCCCATTTTCTGTTATGAAACTTGCTATGCCTTGGAGTGGAAACAGCCCATTTGTAGTCTGTTGGTATGAGCAGTGTATATTGTAATCTGCAAAGCCTGTTTTGTCCCATTTATCCCAAAATGTCTACTACACTGCCCATGTGTGTCTGACGCACATACACCATATATAAATAAATGGACTGTGTATGTTTAGGGGCAGTATCTGCATCTTGATAATATCACTGGGTTCACTGATGTGTGACACAGCTACATAACTGTATAAACACACACATGCGCACGTGCACACACAAAATTATAAACATATATTCAGCAAAACACATTCCTAAGGCTCTGTATTCCTTGTTTGCTTGCTTCCCAGAATAGCCTTGTACACGAGTAACATCATGTAATGTATGAGAAAGCCAACTGCAGTATACAGGCCTCTCCTGTTTTGCTGATGGGGCATAAAAACTCCCCTTAGGCGGGCATCAGTGACCCTGCACATCAGCACTACACTTTAAGGAAATCCTATTTAGGAAGGGATGGACACTAATATGCAATTTTGCAGCTCCTTAAACTATTACAGTTTGAGCAGTGGCACATTTTAAAGAAAGTGTTACAGCTATAATATATATGCATAACTAAGGCCATGAGCACTCCATTTTAGAGGCCTGAGCATTTAGCAGGGCTACCTATGTACCTATCTACACCCAATTTGGAGATTAAATTTTAGGAGCGCGCTAATGACTAAGAGCACGGACCACAGACTAAATATATCCAATCCATCTGAGCTTCCATAAGATGTGACATTTTATGTACATATATATGAATGCGGACTGGAGTTCTGCTGTGGCTACCCCTAACCGGGAAAAGCCGAAAAGACAAATAACAACATGTATGAATGCATGTATGTACCTGTTTAGGAGAAAAAGATAATGGAGCTTGTGATTAGCACTGCGGTAATCTCTCACAGAATGAGACCAAGTCTCTCACTTCTTGTGTCGTCTTTTTTTTTTGTCTGTTAAATGTTTATTTATCTCATCATAGCAGCGCTAACCCGCCGCACGATAGTGAAGCATTTAAAAAGCAACTATCGCACGCTGGTGGTTACCAGGGATTCAGAGCAAATAAATAAATAAAAGCCCCTATCCAGTTTTAGTGTCGTCCGGGCTGTAGGTGCTTTAAGTGGGAGGGCTGTAAAGCAGAGAAGAGCGCCCACTTTCGTAATTAAAATGAATACACAAATAAATAAAAACTGCGCCCTTTAAAAGGCTGGCCTTTACGGCGCCCTAGGCGGTTGCCTAGTTCGCCTATGCCTAAGGCCGGCTGTGGTCTGCAGTAAGCAATTACTGGTGCCAGGCACTTTGTGAAGACCCTGGGCACAGTAGATAAGCCAAAGGGCAGTGCAGAGAATTGCTAATGCTTTGAGCCAGCCTTGAATCTGAGGTATCTTCTGCATGATTGTCTGATTGGAACATGCAGGTATGCCTCTTTTAGGTCTAAAGTCACGAGCCAAGCCTTGCTGCCCAGCATGGGCAGATGCTGCTGTAAGGTCAACATCTTGAATTTTGGTATATCCAGGAAAGTGTTTAGAATAGATAGGTCCAGTATTGGTCTCCATGCTTTGTCCTTTCTGTGTACCAAGAACAGTCTTGAGTAAAATCCTTGTCCCTGCTCTTGCTGTGGCACTTGTTGAATAGCCCTCATGTCCATGACAGCTGCGACTTGTTTTTGAGCCTCTGCCCATTGATTTCTTGGCAGGTCTGGCCAACCGTTTGCCCTTGGCAGGGTATGGAAATGAAGCTTGTAGCCTTGTGACACTATGTCTAGAACCCATTTGTCCTGGCTGATAATGTGCCAATTTTGAGAAAAAAGTGCTAGTTTTCCCCCTAAGGGTGCTGCCAGAAGATAAGTGCTTGGTGCAGGTAGGAGGAAGTCATTGGGACTGTTTCCTGTATGATTGTGCTTTGTCTTCTCCACCTTTGGAGGTAGAAGCACTCCACTGCTTAGACCTGTAGGATCCCTGCAGCTGTGATCTGCCTCTACGGCGTCTGGATCTGCCCCTTTGAGGTCTGTCTGAGACTGGAAAGGACCAATTCTTTGTAGGCCAGTGTCTGCTAAATCTAGGTGGCTGTACCTGTAAGAAATCCTTGACCATTTGCATAGATTTAGCTTTGTCCTCCATTTTCTTTAACACCTCTTCTGCCTTAACACCAAACAAGGTGGTATGTTGTAAAGGAGCATCTAATAATTTTGCTTTAACATGGTCAGGCAGATTTTGTTCCTTTAGCCAAGCATGCCTCCTAATGACAGAACCCGTAACAGCGGCCCTGCAGGAGGCCTCCAGAGTCAAACCCACATTGCAAAGTATGCTTTCCAACTTGTTCAGCTGCATGCAATAAATCCTGCATTTCTTTGTTTTCTGCACATTCAGAATTTGCCATCATTTTCTGTTTAAGCAGTGTCATGATATATTGCTGATATTTGAGCATATGAAACTGGCAATTTAAGGCCCTTATAGCCAAAGTAGCAGATGTGTAAATCTTTTTTCCCCATCTATCCAGTGCCCTAGAATCCCTGTCAGAGGGGTAGTCTTTTTCGCAGTAGAAGCCTTGACCCCTTTTGGACCCTGAGAAATAGTTTCTGGGTCTGCAGTAGGGTTTTTGAAAAGGAATTAATGAGATTCAGGAACCCTGTAGTATCTGTCCGGCTTAACAGGAGCTGGAGGTAAAGAGTCAGGGGTCAGACTAGACTCCGAGAACACATCATCTACAATGTCCAACACAGGTGGAATAGCTAGAGGCCTGTGTTGAGGTAGTAAAAGGAAGTCTCTGAGCCTTTTCTTAGATTTTGAAAAATCTTGGCTCTCCCAGTGGAAGTGCTCCCTCATAGTATGCAAGGTTTCCCCAAAAGAGTAGTCCTCAGGAGGAGAAGCTGAAGGAATTGATTCTTCATCATCAGAATCCTCATGGGGGGAAGAGGATATTCCTGATCAGAAGAGGAATCAGAGGAAATGGAAACCTGGTCTGAAGATTCATAGTCTGTCTCTTGCCTAGGCCTCTTATCAGGAGGGGGATGGGAACCCCTGATCAAGGTAATTAAGTCTTCGGCCATTTTGAGCATCTGTTTTTTGGGCATGGAGGCCTGTCCTTGTGGCTGGTGAACTTGTTTCTTTACCTTTAAAGGTGTTTAAGTCTTTGAAGTCGGTTTAATATATAACTGCTTAGGTCTGAATACACCCTCAGAAGCCGATGCCTGCTCAGCGGCTCTGGACCCATCTGAGGAAACAATCTCCGAGGTTCCAATACCTTGAGTTTCCAGCGGCCTGTTCGACTCCACGTGGGAGTCGGTAGCGGCCTGCGACTCTAAAGTAGCGGGCGTCAGGGTCTGCGAAAGCGCCTCACTGAGAACCAGCGACTTGCTTAGTAGAAGCTTCGTCTGTTTTGGACCTCGGTTGCCTGTCTTTTTCTTTGCATTTTTTGTGAACTCCGGTTGTCGGATGGCTATCCGACGACATTGTATAATTAAATCTTTGCCCAAAATAGCTTAATGCAAAATCGTACCGACGCTTAATAGTGCGTTGGTTAAATCTAGCACAAAACCGACAACTAGCAATGTCGTGGTCAGGGCCTAGGCAAGGAATATAGTAAGAATGAAAGTCCTTATGAGGTATTTGCTTCCCACAAGAAATACAATTATTAACTTTTTCTGACATCGGTCTGGAGCAAGAAAAAAGTTTCCCCAACGGGGTACTTAACTTTTAATGAAGACTTTGGATCTGAAACTCGAACACGAAAATCTCAGGAGTCGGCCGACCGGCACTTGCAAACTGCTTCTGCTTCAGGCACCGCGTGGCAAGAAAGACTGAATAAAATGGCGTCGGCTGCATCTTTATACCCCTGACGACCTGACATCAGGGAAGAGGCGACAGCAACCGATGCAAGACCCAAGACTTTGGAATTCAGGCCGACTGAGGGCAACCTGCCAGCAGGATAACCCAAATGTAATAACTGCAACAGTGAAACACTAAGAACATCTGGCATAACAGATGTACGCATTGAAGTCACCAAGGCCCAAGAAGGAATAGAACTTTCCCCTTCAGAATTAAAAAGAGGTAGGAATTTTATGATGACTCTTCAAGCCAGGATGAATATAGACAGAATCTTTCTATGGGGCTAGTGGGGCCATCCTCATGAGGGATTTTGCTGGCAAAATCACGTTCAACCATCTGATACTTGAGGGTTCTCCTTTGTCTGTGAAGGGGCTTTGTCTTCATAAAGGACAAGAAGAAGGGGTGCCCACAATGTCAGGGAAGTGGTCATAAAGGCATTTCATGGCAGAAAGAATTTGATTCCTGTTCTTGAGTTATTAACATGGACCCGAAACTTCTGGCTAAGAACAGGTTTTATCATAAGGAGGCATTCAGGAGGGCCTGTCAGAGCTTCTCTTTAAAGGAGGAGAGCCTCAGCCACTCCATCCTGCACCACAGCATATATGCAGTCAAAGCTACAGCAAAGCATGTGAATTAGTAAAACAGAAGACGAAGACAGTGATAACCATCTCCTTCCTTAACCCAGACTGAGGAAAAGCCACAAAGCTCTCCAGTGCCTCATCCATTAGAAAGGCTAGAAATCAAACAAGTGATGACATTTAATTAAAGAATGTAAGCACCACTGTGAAATAGAACACCCTCTTACCAACCTTCTCCAAAACCTTGGACTCCTATCAGGGAGGAAGGAAAGGTGCCATGGCCACTTATCCTTTGCTAAGCTGAACAGATCAGTCAAAAGTTTGTCCTGGGATGCTTTGTCATGATCTCAATTAACATAGCTGGGTGCTTACAAAGGGCATCTGTCTTTTAGAGAGTCTGCATGCTTCTAGGACAGACAAAAACAATATTCCTTGAGGGCAGCCTCTATGGAGAGATGGTGTGAGCTTGACATATTTCTTGAAAATATACTGATTTAGACATTTCTGAGGAAAAAGGCACAGAGGTGACAAGTCAGTCTGCAGAAGACTTCATCCATTTGTCTTCAGTGCAGTCGTCATTCAAACTGAAGCCAGAGACAGGGAAAAGACTCAGTGTTCTTGCCTGTCTCAAAGAAAGGTGTCTTGGTCCTGTAAATCCCCTTCAAAGGACTCTGAAGAACCTCCTGTTACTGTAGCTTAGAAATGGTGCATCAACATTTGCCAGCTGCAGAAAGGGAGGGCATGTGACCAGCAAATGCCAAGAATTTGGTAGCAGTGCCCTGATGCACAGGAAAGTACTTGTTGAAGGCAACACTGGAAGAGCAGAAGAATATTCAGGTCCTAGCAGTGACATCAACCCAAGTTTCCTACAGGCATATCCTGCACCAGAAAAGGTACAGATCCCACTACATATCAGTTGGTGAAAACATTTGGGTCAGTTCAATCAGAATATAGGAATAAAACCCTGACTACAACTCAAGTGGCTTAAATTCAGTTATCAGCCTAGACATCTTTGGAACTGGTGTGAGGGAGGAGACAAAAGGAATGAAAAGTACTTGCCCACTAGCCACCCTTTCGGGGGGGGCGTCTAGACATGGTCTGTGGTACGTACAGGGGTAAAATTTACAAGAAAGAGGGCAGGGATTTAAGTTATGTCATGTGGAGGTGTTAACATACACTGCACTGGCCCATTACCAATCTAACCCTTCCCTTGAACATGTGGGCAAACACAGCTTGACTGTAGGGCTTATAAACAAAACCCAGATCCCAAGTATGCAGATGACAACTTCTGCTCCAGGTTTGCCTGGCTCTCTTCCTGGAGAATGAATGGGTTGTAGGAGTCTCACCTCCACAGAATGAATCAACTCAACGGGGTACCCAGGAAGGATAAGGTCTGACAGTCAGTGGTGGGACTGGGGGAAAAAATAGCTGGTAAACATGTAGTGAAAGAGAAAGGTCCACAGGCCATGTAAGCATTGGAGGAGATGTAAATCCTAGCCAGTGAACCCTGCTGCTGGACTCAAAGTAGGGAGGCCTGAGGAGAAGACTATTCCATCCCAAAGTACAATCACTGAGCATGCTCTGGATGCTAGACCTTGGAATGCAACCATCAAGCTGGTAGCATGGAACGTGCCTCTTTTGAGATTTTTATCTTTAGCAGATGGTAAGCATGAACTCAACTCCTTGCAAGTGGATGGAGCTGGTAATGTACCTAAACTATGACCAGGCTGAAGTGCTGGTACATTAGGCAATATATGACAACATGCTCTCCCCAAACTATGGAGACACTGTGGATCATGACTCTCAATGAGCTGATGTAGGAACACTTGGAAGATGTCAGTGTGTTAAGCCATGAAACTTGGGGAAAGTTTCCATTATGAACTTCAGGATTAAGATATGAGCACTGTGAGTGCCAGAAAGGAACACACCTGGACTCAGGGCTGCTTTCGCAGGCTGGGCTGCACTCCAGAGCACAGAAAAAAATCTTGCCAAAGGTAAGATGCAGAAGAAAAAAAATCTCAACAGTTTCCCCACTGCAAAATACTTCCATTTACATATGTTACATGTGGGCTGATGTCAGTCAAGTTCAGAGCTGTCTGGGAACCAGGAACAGCCTTGAGTTTCTCCCCTACTTATGTCTTGTTCATCAGTGCATAAGAAGAGAAATCAGAGCCACTGAGATCACATAATCTAGCAATGTGGATAAGACTGAGGCAAAGATGACGACCCTTCTCAATTATTCCAGGTATCTTGACAAAGGCCCCTGAAATTATGCTTGTACAGCAGTCAGTATTACTAAGGTGATTTGGTCTACGTCTACTTAGGGAGCTTTTTGTATGCATTTACAATCTAGTAACTGGATTAGCCCCCAACGTGTAAATAACGGACCACTGCAGAAAGGCTGTCAAGACAACCATATAAGAATATGGATAAGGACATTCAATTTATATGAAATTGACATTTGAATACCAAGATTAAAAAATACATCAACATGGAAGAAACATATGAATGTTAAAAACATATTTTCATATTGCTCCTGTTTACACAAATGTGCACCTCGTGGCTTAGAAGGGAAATATTCAGGATAATCAGTGATGATACATAGTGATATGTCTACGACAAAAGATAGGTTCATATGGAAACAGTTTAACAGTTATGAGTCAAAAGACATCTGAAACCTAGGAGCACATATAATTTGTGATCATACACCCCACATATAATTTAGAGTACACTATAATATAAAGTCACTGTTTCAGTGATCCTGCTCTCAAAAATGTAACACCTGAAATGAGAAAAATGATTAAATACACAATCGGGCAATAAGTAATAAGTTTGAAACATCAAAAAATTAATTAACTAAGAAAAACAGATAGAAAAATTAGTATCAGTCTCATAGAACACAGAACATGGCAGGAGATGAAAGGTTGACCTCACTGCTACATTAAGTTTTCAGAAATTTGGTTTAATGCATCTAGAGTATACACATATACAGAGTTTCAGACAGAGGACAGGCTGAAAAACTGATAAGGGCAATGGATAAAATGAACTTAGCAGAGCAAGCACAAAAAGAAGGTGTTGTAGGAGAGCTAAGAACTAGCCAGGCCTCTGCTAGCATCTTGGCCCCCTCCTCCCTATGGAAGCCCAAAGCTGATATGGATGCAAAGGGGGAATCACATGCCGTCCTGCTTCTAGAGGTCACTAATAATCTAGGTAGATTCTTCAAAAAGGACCTTAATCCTAAGAGTGATCCTGAGACACACAACTAAAATCTTTTAGCACAGCTGCTCATGGAAAAGTCAAATGCAGTGAGGCAGTTTGACAAAAATGGGTATCAAACTAACTGCTGACACGAGAAAGTACAGTCGTAAAATCTCACATTAACAGTAGATTGTCTTGCTCTTCACTGTTGCAGTATTCTTCACCCAAGAGATCACCTGTCAAGGACAGCTCAACATCTGGGTTGGGAGGGTGGCCTAATGGTTAAGGTGTTTGTCTTGTAAGCACAAGGTGCAGGGTTTGAGTCTCACAAGGGATAATTGGCTAGGCTTAAAATGGCTTGCAAGGGCAGTTAGCTTAGTACTAATCTATTATTATCTATACCAAAGCCTTTAGTGCTTATAAGTGTTATCCATCACTTGTATGCTCCCTGTGCAAGGAGTAGGGCATAAAGGTGACCTATGGATGCGCACACACAACTGAAAAGCCCCAGGAGGAACAGAATGCTCTTATGGACAAGAACATGTGCAACCAGGAGGAGAAAAAGGAAGACGACTATTCCCTCAGTCAAGAGGGCAAGAAAAGTACAGAGCAACAGCTAAAACATAGAGAGCAGGAGAAAGGGAGTGAGTGAGTATTGCAACAGTGAAGAAAAGGACATTACTTTATGGTAAGATTTTAGACAGCTACATTATGTTCTTCCATATCACTGTTGCAGTATTCTTTACCTAAGGGAGAGTACAAGAGTTCAACAGGAAGTCTGGGAGGAAGAAGGCACAGATGAGCCCTCTACAAACCCAGGAAGAGATGGTTTGCTTAGAAAGAGCCAAACCCAAAGACCTGGGATGAAAGGAAACAAAAGGCTACTCAGATTTGTGAATAAAAAGTTGTTATATACTCACCATAATGTTCTGTGTGTGTTGTCCATCTCCGCCTTCATTCTTACTAGGATGGGTTGGATCCAATCCGTGGATCTGACTTGGCCTTATATGCAAGCTCAAGGTCTTCCACTAGCTCGTGGCTAAAAACCCTATCCTAGCATGCCCTAGGAACGTCTCCAAGATCTTGATTGCAATCATAAGAAGAAGAAACAATTACTTTTATAATATCTCAGAGTGCAGTCAAGAAGATCAGAGAACAGTGATGCCCCATTGTAGCAACTCAGTCTTCCAGGAGTAAAAATTGGCTGGGGGAAAAGGAAGGTGGGACGCAAGAATGAAGACGGAGATGGACAACACACATGGAACATTATGATGAGTACATAACTTCTTTATGTGTTGTCTGATTTTGCCTTCATTCTTATTAGGATGGGACAGCGTCCCTAGCACCATTGTTCTTGGGTGGCTCAAGGGAGAATATTCTTCAGAATCGAGGAGCCAAAACAGGCCCTGTTCCTGGAGGCCAAATCAAGTTTGTAATGAGTGATAACAGTATGTGGTTTTACCCATGACACTGTGGCACAAATGGTATCAATTGGTAGTCTAGCTAGAAAGGCGGAGGAGGTTTCAATGGCTCTTGTAGAGTGGGCTTTAACCCTCTGAGGGAGAACTCTGTTTTGAGACTTATAAATGTAGGTTATGCAATCTGAAAGCTATTTTGATAGTGTCACTTTAGAAAATGAGGTACCATTTTTTGAATCTGAGAAAGATATAAATAGCTGGTCAGATTTTCTGAAATTCTTAGTCCTGTGTGAATAGAAGCGTAACTGCCTTTGCACATGTAGCTGATGTAACATGTATTCCGCCTTATTTCTGTAATTTGGGTAAAATACTGGAAGCTCTATAGACTGGTTCAAATTAGATTCTCAACAAATTTTTGGCAAAAAGGAAGGAGTTGTGCTTAAGGATACCCTGTCCTTGTGGAAAAGCAAATGGGGGGGCTTTATTGACAAGGCTTGTAGCTCTGACACCCTCCTAGCAGAGGTAATAGCTACCAAGAGAATAGTTTTCCATGTCAGAAACTTGAGTTTGCAAGATGATGCTGGCTCAAAAGGAGGAAAGATTAAATGGGACAGAAGAAAATTTAAGTCCCATGGTGACAGGTGGCCTCTGACAGGAGGTCGTAGTAACAAAGGACCTTTTAGGAATGCTTTGCACAGCTTATGAGACATTATGTTGAGACAGATTCACCAAAGTGTAAACTAGAAATCGCTGCTAATTGGACTTTTATGGTAGCTGTAGCTGCACCCTCACTGAACAATTTTGCTAGAAACTCTAGAACAGAAGTTACTGGGGCAGTAAAGGGATCAATATGGTTCTGAGAAGCCCACAAAGAGAATATTTTCCATTTACTTCTATATATCTTTCTTGTTGAAGCCTTATGAGAAGAAATTAGAATTACTTCATTGATGAAGAAAGGTTAGGAAACCTGGCTATGGCTGGAATCGGAGCAGCCAAGCTGAAAATTTGAGGGTCTGAAGGGAAGGCTGGAGCTCTCCTGACACATGAGTCAGAAGGTCTGGAACTGGGACCAGAATCCAAGGCGCCTCCCGAAGATGAGGCCACAGGAAGGAGAACTAGATTTGACTAGGCCAGTATGGGGCGATGAGTATCAAAGTCCCTTCCCAAGCAATTGGCTTTCTGAAGAACTTTGGGTATCAATGGAAAGGGAGGAAAGGCATAGAGGAGACTTAAAGGCCAATTGTGAAAAACTGCATCCTCTTGATGACTCCCCCAGAGGGGGGATAAGGGCAAAGTAGCTGCTGCATTTGACATTCATAGATGTCGCAAAAAGGTCACAGCAAAGCTAGCCCCATTTGCGGAAAATCTTTATGGCAACCTCCTGTTTTAGAGACCACTCATGAGGCAACAGAATCGCTCTGCAGAGCCTGTCCGCCATCACGCTGGATTTCCCTGGGATGTGCATTGCTATCAGAAAATGCTGGGAAGAGGTCACCCACTGCCATACACTCAGGACCTCTCGACAAAGGGGGTAAAGATCTTGGTCCTCCTTGTTTATGTACCATACAACTGACATGGTGTCTGTCTGTACTGCTATAGTTCCCAGCAGTAGAGAGTCTTCGAATGCTTGCAAAGCTAGAAGCACCGCTCTCATCTCTAGGACACTGATGTGCAAATTGGCCTCGTGATCTGCCAGGTGCCTTGGACTGTCTTTCCCAGATAATACCCCCCCCCCCCCCCACCCAATCTGAGAGGCATCCATGGTCACTGTAGCCTATGGTTGGGGAAGTACAAATGGTCAGCCTAGGGTCACATGGGTGGAGTAAAGCCACCAATGAAGGTCTTTTTTGCAACTTTTTGTTATTATTTTGTGTGACATTGACAATTCCTGCATCGACCACTGAATGGAAAGTAGCCATTGTAGAATTCTCATGTGTAGGCATGCAAAGGGGTTTAGAGTTAATGCCACTGCCATGGTCCCTAAAACTTTTAGGAGTCTTCTTGCTTGTGCTTTTTTCTTTGAAAGAAGACTTAACACCTGACATCAAAGGATGAACACTTTCTGGAGGACGTCTGGCCATCATGTTTTTTGAATCCAATTCTGCCCCTATAAATATGACATGCTGAGAAGGCCGCAAGGCAGATTTCTTGTAGTTTATTGTAATTCCCAGGTACCACCAAGGATCGAATACCAGCAGTTTTCTTTGAAAACATGGCTTTAATGAAAATGAACAAAAAACACACACTTCAGGCATTAATGTCTCCTATCTGCTACGTTTTTGTTTGCAAATTACATCATCAGATGCGGACAGACTTATGAACCATTCCTTTTATACTCCCTCTTCTTGGTGAATTGAGTTAATTACCCAATAAAATAAGAATGTTAATTCGCAATTAATACAGAATGCAATGAATATAAAGTGACTGTGCATATACAATCTTCTCTAAATGAGAAATACATATATCACCATTAAAAACCATGTTACCTAAATACTTCTGTCTAAAAATTCATGTTTTATGTTAAATCCTTCATAAATTAATATAAAATCATGTACTTTAAAACTTTTAAGACTTACTTAAAAGAATTGCATGTGAAGTATAGAAAATGGTCTTAAGCCTCCCTCTAGTGTCCATTCTATTAATAACACTCTGAACTCTGAACATAAAATTGCACTGTATTGGCATCAGCATCTATATACAAATAAATGTTTGTTTGTGTCTTTTGGTTTTTCCCGGTTAGGGGTCGCCACAGCGGAACTCCGGTCCACTAATGATTGGCAGTTGATTTTTACGTACCGGCTTGCCAAGCCTGATGCACAACCTTCAACGAAGGTAAGCCCATTCACGCATGTCTCCACGCAGAAGACGCTCTAGCTGAGAATCGAACCGGACAGCGTCTTACTGTGGGGCGACAACGCTACCGCAGCACCACCACGTTATCATACTAAAATTGTTTAAAACTATTTCCATCATAAAATTTCTAAAATGCTTTTGTATGAATATACATATAAATACATAATGTTAAAAGTTGTTGTAAAAGTTAAAAAGTCAAATACATATTGCAAAAATAAAACCAAACATTTTCTTGTTTCAAATCATTATTACAGTTTCTCCGCCCTTAGTTTAAGCACAGGGGCAATTGAAATGTAGTCATTAAGTCCAGGAAATCTGTTTGCTTGGAGGATGATGTGCCACTATAACTCTTTATATTCTATGGTTTCTTCCCATAGACCACCCCTTCCCATCCATTTTTACCTGCCCAATGACAAAAAACTTGTAATAAGCTTCACTGCATTTTTGTTTATGCTTAAATAGGGCGTTAGTGTCTTTGTGAATTTGCATTTCATACATATGTTCGTATATTCTTCAAAGTTTACGCTCTGTCTTGCCAATATAAAATGCTTGGCAAACCTGACATATATCTAGATAGACCAAGCCACTGGAATCACAGTTACTATATTCCTTACTCATAACAGTTATGTTCCTACTTTCCAAAAATATATTTTCCTTATTTATTATATGGCTACATTGGGAGCAGTGGTCACACCTAAAAGTTCCTTTCCTTTTCTTTGTTGCACTATTCTATCTAATTTCTTTCTCTAATAATTTTTTCAAACTCAATAAATATCTAAAAAACACTTTTAATTCTCTCTTAGTTATCTTTTCAAGATTTGTAAGTGCAACAAATCTATTCAGTGTTTAGAATAAACCTGACCAAGCTGGAGCTTCCATTTTACTCTATTACTAAGGCATTTCCATATGTATCCTGCTTAACTTGGTTCTCATTCTCTTGGTTGTCAAGGCTAATATCTAAAATAGGCCTAAATTTATCCTGCCTTCTTTCACACACCTCTTTTTCTATCTGGTCTATCAACCAAGTTGGATATTCCCTAGCTGTAAAGAACTGCCTTAGTAAACCCATTTCTTTTAAAAACTCCTCATTATCCAAAGTCATCCTGCTTGACCTTATGTACTGCCCTTTGACAATATTTTTCTTATAATGAGTGGGGTGTGAACTATTATAGTGCAAATATGAGTTTGAATATGTACTCTTTCTAAATACCTTGGAATCAAATTCATTATTCTCTTTATATATCTCAATGTCCAGGTATTGTAGTTTCTCTTGACTAATACCATATATAAATTCTAAAAAAATCAGTGGTATTGTTTAAAAATGCAATAAAATCATTAATTTCCACAGGCCCAGTCCATAAAATACATATATCATCTACTGTAAATTTGATCTGGGACACTCCTCCCAGGCTAGTGTCATTAGCTCATTCTAATACAGAGAGAACATCTGAGAAGGTCTTCTTGTTCCTTTCTCCCTTTCTTAAAAAAAAAAAAAAAAAATTTGCCTGAATCTCCTTGTGTTCTGACTGTGCTTCTCAACTTATATATTTATAACTGTATTTGCCTTAGGTTGCACTGCATCTGAATTGTTTAGGTGTGTTTTAGCTGCTTTTCTGTATATATAGACTTCTCTGTATATGTACACTAGCTACTTATTCTACTGTATTATGGCCTCTTAAATCGTTTTTCAGTTGTGCACTTGCCTTGCTTCATTTAAAAAGTTTTAAATTGCTAATTTTGTAGTTTTAATTGCATTTACTGTTTAGGACTACACACTCTTTCTGTGTTTATTTACTGTATTATTGCATTGTTTAGCCTGTTTTAACCAAAAAAAAACTATCTTGTTTGCTCATTTCCCACCTTTTCTAGCCAGTCCAGATCCCAGGCTTTGCTTGTCTCAGGACTTTATTTTCTGTGTTCAGAGCTATCCAGACCTTGCTGTGGTACAGGGAAATCCTACTGCTTATCAGTGGGAGTGGTGAGCATTGTACTGCCTATCTAACAATAGGAGTGGTTTCCATGCCCCGTTTGGTATGTACCTCACAAGACATCTGCAAAAGATGGAAAGGCCGCAGAAATACCTCACTTAAAGAATCACAAGCCTAAAGCAGATGCCATATGCTGACTGTCTAAAAAATCTCCAGCTATACTCTGTGGCATATCATCTACTCAGAGGCGATCTCTGCTTAACATACAAGGCCATGTCAAACCCCGAGCTGTTGAACATGCTCCACTTGAAGAAATCCCAATCCCTCAGAGCCACACGCTCCAGGGATTTAAACCTTGTCATCACAATGAACAAAGCATGCTGGAGGGATAGGTTCCTGACCCAGAGACTCCCCATACATGTCAAGCAGAGCACCTCCTTGGCCCTCTTCAAAAAGAACCTTGATTGGATGGGAGATAGGAAATTCACCCCGGGGATCATGTCAGTCGCCCTGCTAGCATTTATATCACGCTATCGAAAGATGAATAGCAAACGCTATTTCATCTAACCTAAAATATCTAAACCACATAATACCGAACATTCAGAACAGCAAATTTTTTCCTTGGGGGAAAAAAGTTGCTATTTCGAAACACATAACACAAGCACACCTAAAAAACATCAATCCACACACATACACTTATAATCCTACAACTAACCCTACACTAAACTGTACATACACTACTATCTATTCACTTACCTTAACCCAAACCCTAACCCTAAGGTCCGTCACTATCGCACACTCACTTAACCCGCTCCCTAACCCTAACTCACCTAACCCGTGTCCTAACCCTACCTCACCTAACCCGCACCCTAACCCTAACTCACCTAACCCGCGCCCTAATCCTAACAACCACACAATCGCACACTTACCTGAACCCAACCCGTAAATTTCCACCACAGCGCTTAAAATAGCGAAGCCACAGAACTGGCCAACCGAATTCTTTCCCTAGGAAAGAATTTGTTCTGCAGCTTCGCTATTTTTAGCGTTCACTCAAAATGAGTCGATATTAGAACATTCGAAGTTTTAAAACTTCGATGTTCCGATATATAGACCCCTCCTTCCCCGCTAGACAGGGGTCCAGGAAAGTAAATATTGTGGGTAGATATATCCAGGGAATTGTTATGGCTAGGCTTGTATAGGCCCTAGGGCCGATAGCCTAGTACCAACCTATGAACCTATAAAAATGTTTTCTATAAAATCCAGTTATCGCTATATATGGAATTTAGTACAACTTTCTCTTCCCACTTTGCTAATAGTAGGTTTGCGTATGTGGGTGAAAAGGAAAAACATTTTGAGGGATTCCTAGGATCTCTTAAGATGCCTTAGAAAGGAATTGTATTGTGAAAATATTTCCTTTCTTACAATAGATGTTGTTGATCTGTTATCATGCATTCCCCATCAAGAAGGCCTCCTATTGTTAGAAGAAATTATATACGAGGATGGCTTACTGACACATGATGAATGCACTGTTATGCAATTAATTGACCTGGTTTTGAAGTACAATTTTATCTATCTTAAAGGAGAATTGTTTCACTAGACAAAAGGTGTGGCAATGGGGGCAGCGTGAGCCCCCACATATGTAAACCTATACTTTACATACAATTCTTTTAAATAAGTCTTAAAAGTTTTAAAGTACATGATTTTATATGCATTTGTGAAGGATTTAACATTTTTAGACAGAAGTACTTAGGTAACATGGTTTTTAATGGTGGTATATGTATTTCTCATTTAGAGAAGGTTGTATATGCACATAGTCAATTCATATTCATTTAGTTCTGCATTAATTGCTAATTAACATTCTTATTTTATTGGGTAATTAACTCAACTCACCAAGTAGAGGGAGTATAAAAGGAATGGTTCACAAGTCTGTCCGCATCTGATGAAGTAACTTGCAAACGAAAATGTAAAAGATTGGAGACGTTAATGCCTGGAGTGCATGTGTCTTTTGTTCATTTTCATTAAAGATGTGTTTTCAAAGAAAACTGATGGTATTCAATCCTTGGTGGTACTTGTGGATTCTGTTTGAAGTGAACTCTGGTGCCTTGCTGAATATTTTACTTTATTATTGTAATTCCCAGTTGAGAGCCGAGCTGTAAGGTGGTGTCTCTCGCTTTTATTAGTAGATGCTCAATGGTGGCGGTTAGCAGCCAGTCGTCTAAGTATGGAAACACCCGGAATCCTAGGCGCCTCAGGTGAGCTGCGACTACTGCCATACATTTGGTGAACACTCTGGAGGCTGTAGTGAGACCACAGGACACAGCTTGAAACTGGTAGTGACTGACTACCAGCTGAAAGTGCAGGTGTCTCCTGG
This sequence comes from Protopterus annectens, assembly GCF_019279795.1. NCBI lineage: Eukaryota > Metazoa > Chordata > Ceratodontiformes > Protopteridae > Protopterus > Protopterus annectens. Next base: position 256,697,314 of record NC_056728.1, read on the forward strand.
ATCACCTGTCTATTTTTGTGTGACAGCACACATCCTGGAGGTCTATCAAGCACATCCAATTGTCTTGCCCCAAAAAAGGGAGTACTGACTCCAGTGTTACCATGTGGAACTTGGACTTTCTTACTGATTTGTTTAGATTGCCGAGATCCAGAATTGGTCTCCAGTCCCCTGTTTTCTTTGGAACTAAAAAGAATCTTGAGTAAGTTCCAGATCCTATTTGGTCTGCAGGGACCGTTTGGATGACTCGATTGTCTAGCAACTTTTGAATTTCTAATGTAATGTTGCCTGTTCCCTTTGACTGGGTGGAATGTCTGGGATCTTTTTTATGTTTGGAATGGGGAAAGAAAAGGGTATAGAGTAACCTCTGGATATGATGCTTTTACCCATTTGTCTTTTATTTGTTGCCAGAATTCTTGGTACAAAGATAAGCGGCCCCCGACTGCCTCCAGAGATGGACAGGTGGGCCTCCTTTCAGGAGTGCTGAAAGGGCTTACCCAAGAAAGATTCTGTCACCCTGATTCTGCAGACCCCCTCTGCCACATGGTCGCGTCTTCCATTACCACTTCTCCCTCTGTTCCTAGGGAAGATTAACCATGTGTGTCCTGGAAAGCTATGAGAGTTTCAAAACCACATCTTTCCACTTCTTTTCTGACCTTTGGGATATGGTCTGGTAGGTTGGGAAAGACAGACTCCTATGGCAGACAGAGTCTTCTTTTCCTATCCACACCACAAAGTTAGTGTGTCTTGACTTTGGGCCCGAGAGAGACACCATAACTTCAGATGTTTAAGTTCCACAAAGTCATTATTGATGCATCCAGGAATGTCTCCTTAAGGAAATTCCTGAACCTGATGCTCTACTCGCTCCATCTGCTGCATAAGAGATCAGCCTCATGGAGGAGCTGATGACTAATTGGTGAGCTTACTATACCCCATCAGCTACCAGTCCATCATACAGACTTTGTTTGGTGGATACATGCCACTACCACCATAGCATCTACTGGGACTAACCATCGTCAGGAAACAAGATAAACGTAATAAACTCTAAACAGGTTCCACTGAATCTGAAGACTCCCACACCTTTCAACCAGGATCAGTTCAAGGTGGAAAGTGGAGGGAGATTGAGATCTGGAGTTTAAGTATTTCTAGGAGACATCATCAGGAAGTGACCATAAACACTTCAGTACATAGAGGTCCGTATCAGAAGTGATGGGGGGAATCTAATGTCCTCTTACATTCTGACTGATGGGACATCGGGGTACCCTAGCACCTGAATGGGTGGCTGTGGGACAACCTGACTCTCTGAGTACCTGTGGAACCAAATGATGCCCAGTGCTTTAGATGCCACATCCAAGATGTAGTGGAATAAGGACAATGGGAGGTAGGAGCTGAGCTGATCAGACAACCTCGATTTCAGATAGCTGAGGATGTTGGAATGAAAAGCTATAGAAGTCATAGCTCTGGTAGAATGAGCTTTGATAGAAGTTGTAGGAGGAGGAATCGAACAGAAGGGGAGCCTGAGTTATGCAATCTCTGATCCATTTGGAGATAGTAGCTTTTGTGATGGTTTGACCCAATTTATTATCTGAGTTGAAGGGCAGAACCAAATGGGTGACCTGAGGAGAATGGCTCCAAACAACTGGTCTGAATTTCAAATTTTTGGTGCTGATAGTGTCAGATGACTTTTTGGATGTGGTGATGAAATTTTTGCCATTTTTTAGATAGCTCTGATGGAGCACTAGAAGATCATCTCTTCTCTGCTTTATCATATTTGAGGAAGGAGACTGGTGATTTAGAAGAAGCCAGATCTTCTTGGATACTTAGAAGGGGGTCTTTAACAATCCTCTCAAAATAAGCTTGTTTTTCCTCTCCAGGAGAGCTCTATGGTTAATAGACATGGCAAATGAAGCTCTGAAGACTCTTCTGCAGAAGTAATTGCAACTAAGAAGGCAGTTGTCAGTCAAGACAGATATTTTAACTCACATGTAGCAGCCGGTTCGAAGGGAAGATGTTAATGAAGCACCAAATCAAGATCCTCGGAGGTGCAGGATGAAAAATTGGGGGTCTTAATAGGCTCGCACCTTTAATGAAAGTTTTGCATAGTCTGCTGCTCATCAAAGGAGGATCCGTGGATTCGTGGAATTTAGAGATAGCCGCTAGTTGGACTTTAATAGTTGAGACAGAAGATCCTTGATTAAACAGGGATGTTAAGAATTTCAAAACCTCTGGGACAGGAGCAGAGATAGGGTCTAAGCCCTTGAGTTGAGCCCAGATAGCAAACCTCTTCCACTTACTGAGGTACAATTTGTTAGTGGTGGGTTTGTGGGCGAAGATAAAATGTGAACAACTTCCGGTCTAGTGTGTGCCTTCTAACTAAAGTCGGAAGTGGAGGAGCCAAGCTGTCAATTTCAAAGATTGAAGAGACTGATGCCGATGTCCCGACTGATGGATTAGCAAGTCCGGAATTAGGTCTAAAGTCCACGGATCGTCCACCGCATGCTTCTTCAGGTAAGGAAACCATACCTGACGAGGCCAGAATGGGGCAATCAGTATCATTGAGGACCCCAATTGAGAAGCTTTTTGAATAACTTTGGGGAGAAGTGGAATTGGAGGAAAGGCATAAAGTAGCCCTGTTGGCCAAGGTTGTGCTAGAGCATCCATAGCTGGTACTCCTGATGTGGGATCAAGGAGAAGAACCTTTGGCACTTGGTGTTTAGTGGAGTTGCAAATAGGTCGCAGCACGGCCCCCATCTCCTGAAAACCTGAGCTGCTACTGTGTGGTTTAGAGACCATTCGTGAGGAGAGAGAATTGTCCTGCTCAATTTGTCCGCCAATATATTTGACCTTCCCGGGATGTGGGTCGCTACCAAGAAGCGGTTGGTAGCTACAGGCCATTCCCACACTCTCATGGCCTCTCTGCAAAGGGGGTACGATCTGGTCCCTCCTTGTTTGTTCAGATACCAGACCACCGACATGTTGTCTGTGTGGATGGCGATGATGCCCTGAGGAAGAAACTTGTGTAAGGCCTGTAGGGATAGAAGTACAGCCCTCATCTCCAACACGTTGATATGGAGGAGAGCTTCGTCTGGAAGCCAGGAGCCCTGAACTAGCCTGCCCAGACAATGCCCCCACCCTATCTGGGAGGCATCTGTCGTCAGGGTAACCACTGGAGAGGGAAGAACAAAGGGTTTTCCTTGATCCAAATTGGATGTCTGAAGCCACCAGCGAAGGTCCGTTTTGCATATTTCCGTGATCATGATGTGATGGTTGAGAGGAAGATCCTGAAAGGACCATTGAGTTGACAATAGCCACTGAAGAATTCTCATGTGCAATCTCGCCAGAGGAACTAAAAGAACCGTGGCAGACATTGAGCCTAAAACTTGTAGAACCATCCTGGCTGGGGCTTTGGATCTCGAGATCAGAGCTTGAACTTGGCCCTGTAAAGTTTGGATCCTTTCGGCAGGAAGAAAGACGCAGCATCAATCTTGAGTCTATCTCTGCTCCTATGAACCTTATGCGTTGAGAGGGCAGCAAGACAGACTTTGACCAATTGAATGTAATCCCCAGGGTAATACCCAGGGAGATGGTGGCTTTGAGGTTGTCCATTAGTAGATGCCTGGTGGTGGCAGTCAGGAGCCAGTCGTCCAGATAGGGAAACACTTGGAATCCAAGACTTCTCAGGTGAGCCGTCACTACTGCCAAACACTTGGTGAACACCCTGGGGCTGTGGTGAGACCAAAGGGCAGAGCAAAATTGGTAATGACTGTCTCCCAGGCTGAAGCGCAGATACCTTCTGGACGCCTGATGTATCGGTATATGATAATAGGCGTCCTTGAGGTCTATGGAGCACATCCAAACATCCTTCTCCAACAATGGGAGAATGGATTGTAACGTGACCATTCGAATTTTGATTTCGTGACGGATTGGTTCAGTCTGCTGAGATCCAATATTGGTCTCAGGTCCCCTGTCTTTTTTGGCACTAAAAAGAACCTGGAGTAATTTCCTGATCCGATCTGGTCTGTGGGGACCGGTTGGATGACTCCTTTTCTAGCAGCTTTAAAGCTTCTGGCTGCCAATTCCTTTGACTGGGTGGTGGGTCCGGGATTCTTTTGGACGGTGGGGAGTATGTGAATGGGATGGTGTAACCTCCGGCAATGATCCGAAGCACCCATCTGTCCTGAGTGATTGACTCCCAGGCTTTTAGGTGCTTGGCAAACGACACCCGACTGGCTCGAGCCGCACAGCCGGGCAATCCCTCATGACGTGTGGGAGGCTGAAGAGCCACGAAAGGACTCGGGTCTCCAGAATTGCGGGGCCCTCTGCCGCCTCTGGGACGGCGTCTCCTGAAAAATTTCCCGTCCTCTGCCTCTGGAAGGGAATCTTCCTGCTGTTGGGAGAAAACTTGTGAGATTTGCGGAACCACATTTTCCCTCCTTTAGCCTTGGGGTAAGGCCGAAAGGGAGTGGAATAACGGCACCTACGGCAGATAAAGTTATTCCCTCTTGCTCACAGCGGTAAGGGTGTCTTTCACCTTGGGTCCAAACAATGAGGACCCATCAAAGGGAGCGTCGGAAGGAAGACTTGAAGGCCTCCGAAACTGACACAAGCGGAGCCAGGCTTGTCTACGAGAGCCACGCCTGTGCCTGCCGCTCTACCCGCCTTCGGCCGCATAGGAAATGAGCCTCATGGACGAAGTTAGAAATTGACGTAAGGATAGCCAACTGAGAGCTAACCGACTGGGCTAGCTGCTCAGGTAGGTTACCCGAGAGGAATCTGACAACTCCTTGACCAGATCCCTCTGAAGCCTGGTAAAATGTGCCAAATAATTCAGAGACCTTAAACTAAAGGCCGCTGAAGTCAGGGTGCGCTTCCGTGCCTGTCCATACTCCTAGACTCCTTATTAGGAGGATGGACGGACGTTGAAGCCTCTGCCACGTCCTGTTGTGTAGCAGATGCCACCACCATGGCATCTACAGCCACGCCTTTAGTGAGGAACTCCTTCTCGGGGAGCAGACAAAAATTTATTTGGACGAGAAGGGACTGGTTCCACGGTATCTGGATGTTCCCACGCCCTTCGACAAACTAAATCCAGAAGCTCGTCGAAGGGCGGAGACACCCAGGAGGCGGAGGCTGAGCCCCAAAGGCCTTGAGGAGCACTGACTCATCAGCAGAGGGGGGTTTGGATATCCAGCCACCTCGTTGTTTAAGGATCTCTAAGATGTCTGCAAATGAGACATCATCCGAGGACGACTTCGGGGACCCCTCTGCATCAAGATCAGTGTCTGATGTAATAGACTCGGGAGTCCATGTGCTTCCTCTTGCACGATCTCTTCCTTGGGGGTTCCTCCGAAGACAACTCCGAAGAACCCTCAGGAGGAGGAACCCCACTGGGGTAACCTCAGGCCCGGGGCTCCGCTGACTACGGACAGGGAACTGCCAAAGACCCAGTCTCCACGCCCAGGGAAGGTGCCGGTAAAGCCGGAGAGATGGCAAGAGGACTTGGCCAAGGCACTCCTCATGGCTCTGAAAGCCGGACCCCAGAATCCTGGGAGTGTCCGGTCCCCGAGCCGTGATAGCCGACGGAAGTCCCGCAGCAAGCACCGAGGGGAGACTCGAACCGAAAGCATAGGTCCCAAACATCACCCCAGGTCCAGCTGAAGAAGTCCGTACCAAACTCGGACCCAAAGGCCGGGTTGGAGTAAGGGTCGGAGCCGACCCTAAGATCTCCACCGGCTCCAACAGCACCTGCTCACGGAGCCGAAGCAGTCGGAGGAGGAATGGCAATGGGGTGGGCAGGTCATCGGCTCCGAAGCCAACTGGGTCGGAACCGAAACAAATTTTGGAAGACTGGGGACTGGAACAGTCTTTGGAGCACCCTGTCTATATCAGAATCTGACATCCTCAAGACCGAGAGGAAACAGAACGGGTTGAGACGGCCTCTCCAACGGCCCCAAAGGGCTAGGGGACCGGCTCGAGGTGACTCGATGAGTATCGGCGCCGAGGGAATACACACACCAGATTCCATCGGTGCCGAGGTGGACTTCGGCGCCGAGGAGGAAGTGTCTGAGCGGCGACCCTTGTCGGCCCGAGACCAGTGGAGCCGAAGGTGACCCGCCTCGATGCCCCAGCCATCGGCTCCGAAGCCAGAGGAGTCGATACTGGTGGCATCGAGGCAGACCGTTCGACCTCAGCTCCAAGTCCTTGGAGCCAAGGAGAGGCCTGCCTATGTCTCTTAGCGGCCGGATCCGACGGACTGGTCGGAACCGCCCTTTTCTTCTTGGCGGAGAAGGAGAGGATGCCAAGGCTTCTTCAAAAGAAGGTTTAATTAACCCTTAAGAATTAATTTATTTTTCCTCTCCTGGAGGACCCTTGAGGAAAAAGCGTGACATACGCTACATGATTCCTGTAAATGTTTTGCACCTAAGCAATACACACAGAGCGAGTGATCGTCCGTGATGGACATTTTGAAACTACATTTCGTACATTTTTTAAAGCCCGAAGGCCTAGGGTTCTGAGACATTATGAAGAGAATTTCAGTAATCTGACAGGAAAACACAATTTACTGACTTACTGATTAAACCCTTTAAGTATATGGTTAACAGTTATGGCTAAAAAGCGCCAATGACAGGTAATTTTCAAAACCTTGAAAGAACAAACAGAGCTACAAAGATATTTAAAGCCTTTTGCTCTATAGGTAAGTTATAGGAGGGTTGACCGACCGGGAAGGCCCTAGATGAAGGGGGCCTACCAAACTCAACCCAATCACACAACAAAGGTCTTCAACAATTCAACCAATCACACAACAATGAAAAGAATAGCCGTTAAAACAGCTTTTGAGGCAAAAACAGCAAAAAAAACTGACAGAAAAGTTAGTTAAATAACTACTCAGCCCAGCCAGCTCGAGACCACGTCTTCGCAGGTTAGCGGCAAATGAGATCTGGGATATAGTAAGCTCAGCCAATTAGAGACTTTGCTCTTTGGCATAAGCGTGCCGAGTCGGAGCCGAGGGATCGGCTCCGAACCCATCAGTCAGAATGTAGGCGAGATAGGATCACATAACATCCACATCTTTCCACTTCTTTTCTGACCTTTGGGATATGGTCTGGTAGGTTGGGAAAAACAGACTCCTATGGCAGACAGAGTCTTTCCTTCCTATTCACACCTAGTTAGTGTGTCTTTGACTTTGGGCCCGAAGAGAGACAAGCCATTGAACGGGGCGCATTCACAAAGGAAGATTTAAAAGGTTCCACAAAGTCACACAAGTGCATCCAGGAATGTCTCCTTAAGGAAATTCCTGAACCTGCTGCTCTACTCGCTCCATCTGCTGCATAAGAGATCAGCCTCATGGAGGAGCTGATGACTGAATTTAAGGTAGAGAGCTGAGAGGAGACTATCTGCAACCCCATCAGCTACCGAACCTTGGAGAGCATCTCCTGGCTCTTTCAAGAGGTCTCTCTGTAATCTTGTAAAATGGGTAATGTAGTTCAGCGATCTGAGGGCAAAAGTCGCTGAAGAAAAAAAAGCGCTTTCCATATCTGTCCATCATACGAGACTTTGTTTGGTGGATAAACAGACGAAGAGTGGCGGCTGCCACTACCACCATAGCATCTACTGGGACTAACCTTGGTCAGGAAAGTTTTGTTAGCAACGTAATAAACTTATTTGGCCTCCTAGGAACAGGTTCCACTGAATCTGAAGACTCCCACACCTTTCGAGAAACCAGGTATATCAGTTCGTCAAAAGGTGGAGACACCCAAGTGGAGGGAGATTGAGATCCAAAGGCCTTCAGGAGTACGGACTCCTCTGGTGAAGGGTTTGTGGGCTTCCAGCCACTTCTCTGTTTAAGTATTTCTAGGAGACATCATCAGGAAGTGACCATAGGAACACTTCAGCTTCTTAGAGGTCCGTATCAGAAGTGATGGACTCCTGTGGGGAATCTAAATGTGTCCTCTTACATAACCTCTTCTGAGGGACCTCATCGGGGGGGTACTCTAGAGAGGTTTCAGATGAGTGGGGGGTGCCCTGTGGGACAACCTGAGGCCTAGGATCTCTGCGTCCCTGTGGAAGCAAGGATACAGAGGCAAACACCAGTGCTTCAGGGGGAAGAACATCCAGAGATGACAGTGGAATTTTCTGTGGAGACGATACTCTTCTCATTACCTCAAAGCCCCCCCCCCAGATCTGAAGAAATCCTAGAATCCGAAGAAGCCGAGAGAATTCCTGGAACCAAGGACAATGGGCCCGAGGCTGAGGTAGGAGTCGAGCTCATCCAAGCCGATGCTCCGAAAGGCAAGATCGGATCAGACAACTGTCTGATCCGATTCACCTCCCCAGACTCAACTGGACAGCGTCGGTGCCTGGACTCCTCGAGTTCAGATGGAGCTGAGGATGTTGGAGCAATGGTCGGGGCCAAAGATGCCAATATAGGTCAAAGCTCCGAAGTTCCCACCAGTATCAGCTCCGGACATTCTGACACTGAAGTCCGAGAATGGATAGGAGGAGGAATCGGAACAGAAGGGGAGGATGCAGTTGGATCCGAATCCCTTGGGGCTGGATCCAATAATAATTTGGCCAGTGCCAGAGTCCTTAATAGCCTTTGTACCACATGATCCACATTATCGCCAGACAGCCTCCTGGAAGACAGAGTTGAAGGGGCTGGGGATTTAGAAGGGTGCCAAATGGGTGACCTGAGGGTTGGAGAGAATGGCTCCAAGACAGGGGACTAGCTCTGAATTTCAAATTCTTTGGTGCCAAAACTGATAGTGTCGGGGCAGATGACTTTTTGGATGTGGTGATGAAATTTTTGCCATTTTTTTTAGATAGCTCTGATGGAGCACTAGAAGATCATCTCTTCTCTGCTTTATCATATTTGAGGAAGGAGACTTTTGTGATTTAGAAGAAGCCAGATCTTCTTGGATAGCCTCTTAGAAGGGGGAGGGGGGTCTTTAACAATCCTCTCAAAATAAGCTTGTTTTTCCTCTCCAGGAGAGCTCTATGGTTAAAAGAATGGCAAATGGAGCAAGACTCCTGGAGATGGAGAACTTCCAGACAATAGACACAGATAGTGTGTGTCTGTCAGTCAATGACATTTTTTGTTCACAATCCTCGCATTTCATAAAGTCAGATGGTGTGAATCCTTGGAAGACATTTTGAAGGGAAAAAACAATGTATATATAAAAAAAAATATGTATATACATTTTTTTAAACAACAACAAATACTAACAAAAAATACTGTTTTTAAAAGGAGGCACAGTCCTCTAATTTAAATGGACTATGCTCAAAGGACAGTAGGAAAAAGGAGGGGAAAAAGCCCTTTAACTCAAACGGATTAAGGGGGAGAGAGTTCTCTAATATAAATGAACAGTCTGTCAGAAACAACAGGATTTTAAGTAGAGAGGTATGTGAAAAAGAGCCCTCTAACTTAAACGGGCTATAGAAGTTTACGGGAAAGTCGGGAGAGGGAGAATAAGGTCCAATGAAAGACAATGGCCAATCAGTAGAAAAAACAGAAAATATGCAGAGTACACTATTTAGCACAACAGACTGCAACTATGTAACTCTAGTATAACAATTAAAGCAAAGATTTAAACAGTGAGAGGTAAATAAAGATTATACTTATACTTAGCCACAGCTAACAGAATGAGCACTCAATCTTGTTTAGCAGCAAGCGAGATCTGGGAGACATTCCTAGGGCATGCTGAGATATGGTTTTTAGCCACGAGCTAGTGGAAGACCTCAAGCTTCCATATAAGGCCGAGTCGGATCCAAATCCATCCTAGTAAGAATGGGGGCGAGATCAGACATCAACGCATCTTAAGTTTTATCCAAATAATATCTGATCTGTCTATGCAAATCCAAGGTGTGAACAACCTTCTTACTGGCAGACTACAGAGAAGGAAAAAAGGAATACAGATGAATAGACTAATTAAGGGACAACTTATTTACCACCTTGGTCATAAAATAAAAGATTAGCATGAAGAGACACCCTGTCTTTGTGGAAAACAAAGAGAGGAGGAACAGTCATGGCAGCCTGAAGTTCAGACACTCTCTTGCCTGAAGTGACAGCCAAAAAAACAGTCTCCCAAGTACAATGTTATAAGGAAGCTGAAGAAGCAGTCTCAAAAGGAGCCCAAGTCAATTTTTCAAGTAGAAAACTGATGTCCTAGGAAAGTGGAACAGGCTTTCTAGGAGGCCTGATATTAAAGAACACCTTTAAGAAACTGCTTGACCTCAAATCTGAGGGCAGATGAGGAATCAAAGGAAGACAAGCTGAAATCGATGACAGGTGGGCTTTAACTGAAGAATATGCCAACCTAGTATAGAGCAGATCACACAACTAAGAGAAAACCACAGGATCCTCCACAGATAGGGGTTCCTGAAGGCAAGAGAAGCACCAAACAGAAAATTGCTTCCATTTGGACATATAGGATTTCCTGGTATGGTTGGTTTCCTAGCCTCCTGCAGAACATGATGCAAGTCCTCAGAAAAGATGCGTCTGAAAGAGATCAAAACCCTATCACCCACAGCATCAATTAAAGAGTGGACAAGTGAGGATGGATAAGAAATCCCTTGTCTTGTGTAAGAAGATCCATCCAGTGAGGTAATTTGAAGTGACTGCCCCTGGCCAAGTGAGAAAGAAGGGGAACCAATGCTGTCTGGGTCAAAGGGAGTAATCAGTAAGACTTTGGGAGAGTCCTGAATGATCTTGTGCAGGACTCGTGGTAACACAGGAAGGGGAGAGGGAAGGCATACAGTAATATCCCCTTCCAAGGAAAAGGTGGGGGGGATACACTTTCCAAGCCAGAGTATTTGCAATCTGGAACAGAATAGAGGAAGTTATCTGTTCAGAGTGGAGGGAGAAAATATCTACTTAAGGAATACCCCACTTAATAGAAAACTTTAACAGGAGGCACACACCTAGAACCCTTCTTGCCTTAACAGGACAACGAGATTGCCTACGACCAAAGCTGAAAGGATAATTCCTCTGAAATTTGGGAATAGGTGAAACAAAAATATGTTTCAACTCCTGAAAAGCTTTGTCCTTGTCCTGGAGAGACTTGAAAAGCTCAGCAGCAGCAGATCCAAAAAGGTTTTTATTATCCAAAGAAGCATCCAATGGTTTTGCCTTAATCTAATCAGGCAAAGCCTTAACACAAAGCTAATAATAATGTCTCATAAAAGAATCAAAGGCAGCAGCTATGGAAGAGGCATCCGCTGCATCATAACTGCATTTGACTGTGTGGCAGGCAACTTCAGAAGTACAGCTCATTAGGGAAAGGGTCAAAAGCCTTCCCCTCAGAGTCAGAAAGGTCATAAACCACCTCAGAAAGTACAGCCAAAGCATACTTAATCATACGAGTCTGGTAGCTGATGGCTCTAAAGGATAAAGTGGCAGCACTGCAAACCTTCTTGTCCAACCTTTCTATAAGTCCTACTATCCTTATCAGGAGGCAATAGCTTGGTGGAGGACAACAACTTGGATTGCTTGTCAGAGGAGACTAACACTACAGAAGGGCCAGCAGAAGGGCATTTATAAAGGAATTTGTTCTCCTCAGGCACTTTATAGAATCTATATGGCTTCATTAGTGCAGGAGGCTGAGAGTCGGGGGCTACAGATGCTGCCAATAAGGTATCCAGAAGGGCAGCCAGAATAGGAGGAAAAGCAGATGGTTTGGGGGACTCCATCTGTATGAGCTCATAATATCTTTTTTGAATCTCAGAGATTCAAGAACAATCCCACTTAAAATAATCCATCATACAGGAAATAGTATCCCTAAAGGACAGCTCTTCAAAAGGGGAATCAAAACTTATGGAGTCCTCCTTCTCTGAACTATAGTCCCAGCGGGGAGGGATTTGGGAAAAGTAAGCCAAGGATTCTTTCCTCGAGTCCAGATCCTCATCTGAGGAATTCAATTCCCCAGGCCTCTTGAGGGGAGTGGAAAACCAGATAGGACCAGGAACAGAGGCCACTTGTGGAAGCTTCAAGGCCATCAATGCATTAAACAAACCCCAAGTGAAACCCTGCCATTCACATTGGAGATCCTCAACAGGGGAAAAATGCCTTTTTTTTTTTTTTAAATTAATAAATTAATTTATTTTTATATCAGCACAAAACTTTCTCAGAGGATCAGACCTCTTGTGTAATTCAGTAATGGTGGTAAAAATCTCCTCCCTTACTAAGATCTGAGGAATCCCCCCTCAGTCCTTCAGATATAATCAGCAGAGGCGCCCCTTCAATGTCAGGTACAGATGTTTGAAAAGCCTCCAAGGACATGTGAGAAGTCAGATTTATGCTGGCCTCCAATGGGGTTGTGCCAGAGGAATCTGTAGCAACCACCAGATGGTCCTCCTGGCCTTCAACCGCCTTGAGAGAAACAGTCAGGAGTCTGGACAACATCTGACTTAGATCTAATTTCTTTGGCTTTCTTCTTGACATACGGCTGGTCCTCAGGAAGGGAGAATTCCACAATAGCACCCTGAGCCAACAATTTAAGACACTGATTGTCCAGGTATAAAGACAAGGAGGAAAGATGACTATGTAGGGTCTTAGGCACAAACACCTGGCAGATAACAGAGCACTGCTTATGACAGTGGGAAGCACCTAAACAAAAGAGACACTGATTGTGATGGTCTTTATAAGGAATATGCCTCCTGCACTGACTCTTTCCCTTTCAGGGAAGAAAGAGAAGAAAACCCAATAGGGCGCTTATCTGAAAACATGGCTTGGGGCAAAAGCAGTACATCAGAAGAGTGTTCAGACAGCCATTCAACAATGGCATTCAGACTGGCAGCAAAGAAGTTCTGAGTGTGTGTCCCTAAATCACCTTTATACCTTACATCTTGCGTGGGGAGCGTATGTGAAACATATGACACCTCTAACAACTAAAGGCTTGGGTATGCTGGATGGACATTGGGATATCCTTAGCTGGCGATCCCTTAGGTAAAGAATACTGCAACAGTGATATGGAAGGAATCTGTACATAAAAATAATTTTTGAAGTATGTGCACAAAACTTCTCCAAACCCAACCACTCCAGGGAGTTTGGATAAGAAGAAATCTCCTTAAGTCAATCTAACAAGGATTGGAATTCATCCATATGGTCATAGAAAAAGTGCAGAGCTATGATGGCAGTGAAGAAGTCCTGATATATGCCTGTCAACAGCTTCTGAATCCCAAAATGGGCAAAAAGGATTGAAAGGGTTGGAGCATTTGAAATTCAAAATGAGATGACAAAATATATACAAATAATCCAATTCTGCTTAATTTTTAAGTTGTTCAATCACATAAGGAGAGAAAGAGAACATAAAGATAAGTCTGCTTTATCTGCAGTCAGGGTGGTCTAACAACGGCAAGCTCCAAGTACAGAAACAAAAATCTGACAGCAGACTGCATAAGAATACCCCTAGCATCCATGAATCTCTGATGCAACTAGGCATAAAGATGTTTCCTGAGTGAAGGGCATAAGTGAGAACATTCTGCAGTGGACCACCACTGTTAAAACCTTTGTAAAGAGGGTTTTTGAAGATAGTAGTGGAACACATGCAATCATTTATCTACATCAGTATCCAAATGAAATTTTTCAAAATTCTCAGACTCTGAGGGTACTCGGCCTCTGAAGGAAAAGAGGAAAGAAAATGCATCTTTCTGGGGATGCTCTCTCAATAATTTTATACTCCTCTGGAAAAAAAAAAACGAAACAGTGCAGTACTGAGGAAAACCAACATTAAGTAAGAAAGTAATATAGATACAGGTGATAGTAAATGTACCTGATCAAGAAAGTACAGTTGTGTACACTTACCATAAATGTAGATGTTCGAGTGTATTCACTGTTGCAGTCATCACATTTGGGTTATCTGCTTGCAGTAGCCCCCAGTCGGCCTGATTATCAAAGTCTTGGGTCCTGCGTCAGCTGCTGTCTCATCTTCCATGACGTCAGGTAGTCAGGGGTATAAAGCATGCAGCTGATGCCATTACATCAGTTTTTCTTGCCCCAGATGTCAGGTGCCCCCATAATGGGAAGCAATTATATACAAGGTTACACCTCCAACAAAAAAGCAAATACACCAAAAAGCTTTAAGCATAGTAAATAAGAATAGAGGAATAGTCAATAGAAGTCAGGGGGCTGGAGGGAGGGTAACCAGGACTGCATCAGTGAATTCACTCGAACATCTACATTTATGGTAAGTGTACACAACTGTACTATGTTCTTCGTGTTGCACTGTTGCAGTCATCACATTTGGGTAGATTCCCAAAGCTAAGGATGGGAGGAGGTAATTAGATAGCATTAGGACCAGCTATAAGGCCCTGCAAGACTGCAGTGGCAAAACCAGCTCTGGCTTTAGAAAAGAATTGGCAAGTGGTAATGCTTGGTGAAGGTATGTACAGAACTCCAGGTAGCAGCTTCTAGGCTGTCCCTGGTAGGGACACCTCTGAGAAAGGCTGTAGACGCAGATGCAGCCCTGGTTGAATGTGGTCTAATCCCCTGTGGGGTAGGTTTTCCATGGTGCTTACAGCAGAAATGAATGCAGTGGCCTAATCCACTTAGAAATGGTTTGCTTTGAAATGGCCTTCCCCTCTGCCCCTGTGCAGCAAATGCAACCAGCAGCTGTTCAGATTTCCTGAGAGGTTTAGTCCTGTCCAAGTAAAATCTAAGTTGTCTGTGCATTTCCAAGGAGTGCAATATTCGTTCCCCCTTGTTCTGTGGATTAGAAAGGAAGGTTGGCAAATGAATGGACTGATTAAGGGCCACACTGGATACCACCTTGGGCATGAAGGAGGGATTGGTCCTAAGGGACATCCTGTCTGCATGAAAGATTATGAAAGGCTCCACTTCCATGAGGCCCTGTAATTCAGACACTCTTCTTGCTGAAGTGATGGCTAGAAGGAAGGCTGTTTTCCTAGAAAGGAATTTCAACTCTGCATTTGCAGCTGGCTCAAAGGGAGGTAGAGTGAGTGTTTCCAATACAAAGTTGAGGTCCCAAGCTGGAGTAGGGGGCTCTCCTGGGTGGTCTTAAGCTTTTGGCCCCTCTGAGGAACTGCTTCAGCAGTGGATGGGACAAGAGGGGTGGTTCTGTATTGTAATGAGCTGAAATGGCTGAGGCATGAATTTTGATGGATGAAAAGGAAAGGCCCTTGTGAAGCATCTCATTTAAGTACTGAAGAATCTGAGGTAAACTGGGCGCTGCAGTGCCCATCCCCTGAGTTTGGCTCCAGGAACAGACTCTTTTCCATTTTTCAGCATAGGATTTTCTAGTACTAGGCCTCTTTGCCTCCAGAATGACATCCATCACTTGTTTACTGAGGGATGGTAACAAAGAGATCAGGTAATTAGCCAGGCTGTCAGGTTCAATGAAGCTGTGGGTGCAGAATCTGGCCCTCCTGTCGGGAAAGCAGGGTAGGGGTCTGAGGCAGGTGCCATGGTGGCAGCTGTGACACAGCGCAAGAGGGGGGTACCAATGTTGGCATGGCCATTCTGATGCAATCTGTATTGTCCTTGGTTTGTCCTGTTTGATCTTTAGTAGTACCTTGGAGAGGAGAGGCAGAGGGGGAAAGGCATAAACTGATTGTTTTTTCCAGGTGAAGGACAGGGCATCCACTTTCCAAGCTTGTTTGTGGGGAGTCCTTGTGCAGAATTTGTCCAATTGGTAGTACTGGGGGGAGAGGCACACAGGTCTATCTCTGGGCTCCCCCATTTGTTTCCCAACATGTTGAATGTCTTTGTTTCCAGTTTCCACTCATGTGGGTCTATGGGATTTCTGCTTAGGTCGTCTGCCAGTGTATTTAGCTTTCCTGGCAGGATCTGAGCCTGTAGGTGCACTTGGTAGCTCAAGACTGTGTTCCACAGAGCCATGGCTAGTCTGCAGAGAGTATGAGTGGGTTCCTCCCTGCTTGTTTATGTACCACATAACAGTGGTGTTGTCCGTCTTTACCAATAATTGTCCTGGAAGAATGTGGTCCTTGAAGGCTGTCAGAGCATTCTGTACAGCTAACATTTCTTTTTGATTGATATGCAGGTGCATTTGACTTAGGTTCCATTTGCCCTGAATGCACTTCCCTGCCAAGTGAGCCCCCCATGCATAGTCTGATAGGTCTGTTGTTAGGGTTTGGGCGGCAGGGGGTAAAGTGAATGGCAGTCCCTTGTTTTGGTGGCAGGCCTCTGCCTACCAAAGGAACTCTATCTGTAGACAAGGTATGATAGGAATCATTGATTCTAGATCCTAAGAATGTTGACACCAAAGGCTTTTTAGATACTACTATAGTTTCTCATATGCAGTCTTGCATATGGAATTAGTAGAATGCAGGAGGCCATGAACTCCAGGGCTTGCAGTATTTTCCTTGCAGATAGCTGGGCCTTTGTGGCCAGTAGTTTGAAGTAGGCTGTCAAATGAACTTGTTTCTCTGGCGCGAGGTAGGCCATCTGGGAACTTGTATTCAAGCTTGCTCCCAGGAATACAATTTGCTGGCAGGGTACAAGATGTGATTTATTTTCGTTTCTGGTGTACCCCAGAGAAGTTAGCAGTTTCTTTACAAATGCCAGATGATTCAAAAGCATGTCCTGGCTTTCTGCCTGAATTAGACAATCGTCCAGATATGGGTATATTTAAATATTTCTTTGCCTGCAAAATGCAATGACTGGAGCTAGGCACTTTGTGAATACCCTGGGCACAGTAGATAAGCCAAAGGGCAGTGCAGGGAACTGATAGTGCATGTAGCCTGCTTCGAAGCGTAGGTATCTTCTGCAAGATTCCCTTATTGGGATGTGCAGGTAGGTTTCCTTTAAATCCAGTGTTGCCAACCAGGCATCTTTGCCTAGCATAGTAAGCAGCTGATGAAGAGTTAGCATCTTGAATTTTGGGATTACCAAAAATGTGTTTAGGATAGACAGGTCCAGGATAGGATGCCAGGAATTGTCTTTTCTGGATACCAGAAAAAGTCTTTAGTAGAAACCTTGATGCCATTCTTCTTCTGGGACAGGCTGAATAGCCTTGATGCTTAAAAGAGAGAGAACTTGCTTTTGAGCCTCTGCCCACTGATTTGGGGGTAGATTTGGCCAACCGTTTGGGGTTGGTAAAAAGTGGAAGTGGAATCTTTATCCTTGGGAAACTATATTTAAAGCCCATTTGTCCTAGTTAATGAGTTCCCAATTTTTTTGCCTGCAGGGCAATCTTGCCCCCTAAAGGAACAGTCACAGTTGAGCAGGGCTTGGAAGGTTTAAAGTTAAGTCATAGAGACAGTTTACCATAAGGGGGAGTATTGCTACTTCCTGCTTTGGAAGTGGGAGCCCCCACTGCTTAGTCCTGTGAGACCCTTATGGGTTTGGACTGAGAAGGCCTGGAAGAGGCAGGAAAGGGTCAATTCTTAGAGGGTCAATGCCTACTAAATCTGGGGGGCTGTACTTGCAGGAAATCTTTAACAGTTTGCATAGATTTAGCTTTTTCCTCCATCTTTTTAAGTACTACTTCTGCTTTGTTGCCAAACAGGCGGTCTTGGTTTAAGAGAGCATCCAGCATTTTAGCCTTAACATGATCTGGCAAAGATTGCTCCTTAAGCCAAGCATGCCTTCTAAGTACAGACCCAGTGACAGCAGCCCTGCAATATGCCTCTAATGAATCAAAACCACATTGCAAAGTATGTTTTCCAACTTGTTCAGCAGAATGCATTAAATCCTGTAAATCCTTATTTTCAGCACAATCAGGAATCAACATCATTTTCTGTTTAAGCAATCCAGTAATATGCTGCTGATACTTTAGCATATGAAACTGACAGTTTAAGGCCCTAATGGCCAAGGTTGCAGAAGTGTATACCTTCTTACCCCATCTATCCAGCACCCTGGAATCTCTATCAGAGGGGGGTAGGGTTTTTGGCAGTAGTAGCCTTAATGCCCTTGGGTCCCTGTGAAATGGTCTCAGGATCCGCAGTAGGATTTTTAAAAAGGAACTTGTGAGAGTCAGGAACCCTGTAATACCCATCAGGTTTCCTGGGAGCAGGAGGTAAAGAGTCAGGGGCTAGGCTAGATTCCGAGAAGGCATCATCAACAATGTCCAGTACAGGAGGTATAGCTGAAGGCCTGTGTTGGGGCAGGAGTAAGAAATCCCTAAGCCTCTTTTTGGAGTCAGAGTAATCCTGGCTTTCCCAGCGAAAATGCTCCCTAAGAGTATGCAAGGTTTCACGAAAAGAGAACTCTTCTGTAGGGGAAAGAGAGGGAATGGAGTCCTCTGTATCAGAATCCTCATAGACAGATAAGGGTAAATCCTGGTCATCAGTGGAAACTGAAATTTCAGAGTCCTGTTCAGAAGAATCAGAAGGAAAATCAGTCCTAGGTCTCTTAGAGGGCAAAGGGTGGCTTCCCCTAATTAGAGTAATAAGGTCTTCAGCCATTCTTATCATTTGTTTTTTAGGCATAGGGGCCTGACCATGCGGTCTGGGCATCAGGTTTCTAGGCATGGATCAAGTTTTAGGCCTTGAAGAAGAAGATGGCTTCGATTTAATATGCAAGTCAGTAGGCCTGACTACACCCTCAGAAGCCGGTGCCTGCACAGCAGCTCTGGACCCATCCAAGGTAGAGACATCCGCAGGTTCCACAGTCGAGGAAGCATCTCATGGCATACCGGACTCCAAATGGGTCTCAGTAGAGGCCTGCGAATCTGAAGTAGTGGGTATCAAGGGCTGCGAAAGTGCCTCACTGAGTACCGGTGAACAGCTTAGGAGAAGCGTCGTCGGCAGCTTTGGACCTATGCGGTCTGTCTCTGTCTTTATCTTTGCATTTTTTCAGAATGTCGGCAATCAGGTGGCTTACCGAAGCCATTTCTGGATAATTGAACAGAGTACCAAAATATTTAGAAGCGTAAATGAACCGACAACGAATAGTTTGAAGTTTGAATAAGGCACAAAACTGACAGCGAGGTACGTTGTAGTCTGGGCCTAAGCAAGGAATGCAGTACGAATGAAAATCTTTATGAGGTATTGGCTTTCCACAAGAAATACAATTGTTAACTTTTACTGACATCGGTTTAGAGCAAGAAAATGGTTCCCCGATGGGGTACTTAGCTTAGTTGAAGACTTTGGTTCTGAAACTCGAAAACGAAAATTCAGGAGTCGGCCAACCAGCACTTGCGAACTGCTTCTGCTTCGGGCACCACACGGCAAGAAAGACTGATTTAATGGCATCCGCGGCATGCTTTATACCCCTGACTACCTGACATCATGGAAGATGAGACAGCAACCGGCACAGGACCCAAGACTTTGATAATCAGTCTGACTGAGGGCTACTGCAAGCAGATAATCCAAATGTGATGACTGCAACAGTGAAACATGAAGAACATCTATCCTTATATCTGTACTGACACACGTGATCATAAAGCAGCTTTCCCAAAAGTACATGGCTACCTCCACTGTAGTAGAGTAGCTGTTCCTAGCCCAGGTAGTGCAATACCCAGGGGTTTAACAGCACCACCCGCAGGGTGTTGGAGTAAAGTAGACATAAAAAAAAGCATTTTTACCAACAGGTTTTCCTGTATATGTTACAAAGAACAAAATCAAGAGATAGCACCGCAGCTCGGGTTAAAGACACTTTATTAGGTAAAAACAAAAAGTGTGTAAGCGCTTTCGGGTTCAGCAATACGAACGTTTCTTCAGACATATCTAAACTATTACATTTTCAGTTTAAATACTGGTATCTACCAATCCTATCCCTCTTCTAATTAACTCATTGTGATGGGACTTCAATCAAATACAAACACTTGCACCATATAAAATCATAAATGGTCATAGATCCATCACTAAATATCAATATTTGTTGAATAAAAAATAATTACTCATCAGCATCATTTTCAATAAGTCACAATAAAAATTAACCTTAAATTGGGAAGCCTGGATTGTCCATTTAAAAATTCTCTTACATAATTAACCCCCATGGGGATGGACGTAAAGAGAGATGTCACATCAACTGTAAAAAGAACATGTTTTTCTATATCAAATTGAAAACCCAGTGAAAATTCTCTAACTCTGTCTAGAAATCCCATGAATCTTTTAAAAAACAATTCACATTCTGTGTAATGGGATTAAACAACGAATCAATAACCAAGGAAATTCCTTCAGTTATGCTGTTGGCAGAAAAAACAATTGGCCTAAAAATGGGGGATTTTTCAAGTCCTTATTAATTTTTGGGATACCAAATAGGGTGCCAATTTCAGGTGTTTCTATAAGGCAGAAATTATACACATCCAAGTCCATATTTTCATTCATGAAGCTATTATATAAAAACTTGTATCTTTTTATAGGCTTTTAAAATTTCAACCAGCATATTCCAAATTATTGTTCAACATGCTTTCCCCATTAGACTTCTATACCTATCGATATTCATCAAAACAAGATTGTCACCTTTGTCACTTTTCATAACCCTTAACTTTTTGTTGTTTCTAAGCCCAGTTATAGCCTCTCTTTCAACTAAACTTAAGTTGAAAAACCTTTTAGTTGTGCAGACAACAAGAATGAGAGCTCAAACTACCTCGGAATCTTCCATGGACAATCAATAGGTGGGAGAACTGAAGTGTTTGATGTTATTAATTTATCTGACTATTATGAGCCCTGTTCAAGAAAAAGTTTTAAAATTGGGTTTGAATTTTGTGCTGACCAAGAGAGCTAATCTTGTACAGGTCGTTTTAGATTTTAAGTAATATGTACGGAGATTAAATATGGAGTTTATATCCATGACATTAAATTGATTTGAAAAAGAAAAAGTATTTATTAAGCCTTTGCGTTACAATCCAAGAACCAATAATACTTTGAAGGTCTTTGAAAACATATGTGAAAATGAAATCCGTAAGCTTTTGTGTAAACACAGAACTAAAAGGTTTTCCTTGGTATTGATTCATTGTTAAATCCCATTACACAGAATATGAATTATTTTTTTAAGAGATTCATGGGGCTTTCTAGACAAAGTCAGAGAATTTTCAATTGGTTTTCAATGTGATATAGAAAAACATTCTTTTTACAGTTGATGTGACCTCTCTCTATGTCCATCCCCCAAGAAATGGGGGTTAATTATGTAAGGGAATTTCTAAATAGGCATACCAGTCTGCTCAACCATAATATTAATTTTTATTGTGACGTATTGGAAATGATGCTGATGAATAATTATTTTTTATTCAACAAAAACTATTACAGACAGATGAAAGGGGTAGCCATGGGTTCTCTGGCAGTCCCCTCATATGCCAATGTAGTCATATGCTGGTGAGAGACATTGGTTTTGGACAATATTGGAGAACAATACAATGAATGTTTCTATAAAAAGTTTGAGGACGATTTTTCATTATCGAAAGTAATATTAATACAGTGAAAGTATTTGTGAAGTATATTAATTTAAAATCTGAGTTTTTAAACTTTGTACTTGGAGAGTGTGGCATGAACGTTAACTTCTTGGATGTACATCTTGAATGGAATGAATAATCTCAGAGTTTTAATAGTAGGATATATAGGAAAAATACCTTTACTAATGGATACCTGCATTTTCATAGCAACCAGCCACGTTTTATTAAGAAAAACAAACCCAAAGGACAATTTATTAGGGCTAGCTGAATGACCAACAGTAATTAGGAAAGAGCTTAATATTATTACACAGTTATTTAAGGAAAGGGGATATGAACAGGGATATTTAAGAAATTTAGAAGAAGAAATAATTAATAAGCAGTAAACCCATTATCCTCCCATTTTTAACATTTGGTTTCCAAGGGTGTTGTAGCCAAGGAAAGGAGATTAAAACCAACGATGCTAAGTTGGTTTGTAATTTAGATATGACCATAGACTGTACAGATTTATGCAATATTATTTATGATAACTGGAAAATTTTGCTAGGAAATTGTGAATTAGTACATATAGTGGGAACAAAACCCATTTTTGTGTACAAGAATAGATCTAATCTTAAGGGGTAGTTACAAAATGACAATTCTATGTATTTGGCTGAGACTGTGTCCACTGATAAGACCAAGGGGATGTTTAAATGTGGGGAATGCAAT
Source organism: Protopterus annectens (assembly GCF_019279795.1). Lineage (NCBI taxonomy): Eukaryota > Metazoa > Chordata > Ceratodontiformes > Protopteridae > Protopterus > Protopterus annectens. The sequence goes on from NC_056728.1 coordinate 256,719,324, forward strand.
TTTTGCAGGTACATTTTGGACCCGCCTTTTGATATATCCTTCTGGAATGTCTTTCAGTGGACCTGCCCACCCTGCCACTGATGGACACAAGAAAAGACCAACATACAGTCATAGGATGGGAATGGGGTACCTTTTGTGCCAGCCCAGGAAAGATATGCATCTCAAAAATGGAAAGCAGGTGAAAAGCCTGTTCCATTAAGTAAGCATGCACCTGTGTAGACAAGGCTAGTGTCAGGGTCTAGCAACCCTCTCTGTTGACTTCCCTAGACACCTGTTAAAAGAAAAAAAAAAACTAGCCTCATATACAACCTCATTCAAGTTCCACCAACTGGAAAAAAGATTCCTGAAACCAACTCCCAATGCCTGTGCAACTTAAAAGCCAGAATGCCTTGGAGGAAGCTTTTTGAGTAAGAAATTTCTGATTATGACCGCTCCTTTTCATAAATAATGTTTCTGGCATATTCCTCTCTCCTTCTCTGTTGCATAATTTGGCTATGTCCCTGTACCAATCCCGATTGAAAGTATGTCTCAATACACCTTATTATTTTTCCTTCCTGTCCCCTTACTGGCCCTACCTGAAGCTTGCTGGAGTTGAGAGTTGAACCCTAAGGGATGCCTATATTTCTTAATAACTTTAGTATGTAGTTCTTGTTTTTATTGTAAACTGACATAATATTTTTTATAAAATGTTATAGATATCCTCTCTTGTACCTTGTATAAATCTACTAAGATAATTGTTATAAATCACTGTAATATTATCCATACTGGAGCTTTTCTCCCCGGGCCTCTACTGTAAACTAGCCCGGTCAACAAATGTAAAATAAATAAATAAAATAAAATAAAATTATTGAGAAAGCAACCCCAACCCTACAAAGAACAGAGAAAGACAGAGAAACAGCTACAAGTTGACTTTAACCTACTTTAGAACATTGGTCAGCATTGACAAACTTCTAAGCCCTAACAATGCTTTATGTATGTTTAACGAGACTGGAAAAAATGAAACAAACTGACAACGGTAAATTTCTTGAGCCAATGGGAATCATAACTAAAAAAAAAAAAGTCCTAAAATGCAAGTATTTTGGGGTTGTGAGGAGATCTGTCTCTCTTCTAATGGTTGACAAGGTAACATCACATCTACAAGTCTGCTACATAGTAACTATGTTTTTCCAAATTCTGTAAAACATACTTTGCAAATAATGTCCTCAAACCAAACTGGAATATGCACTACTATTTACTGTCAGCAAAACAGTCCAATTGTGCAGGCACTGTGAGCTTTGGAAGGCTGGCCAGATGGTCAGGAACTTTGCAGGGGATGTCTCAGACATTAACTATACTACAAGAGTCATTTAAATGTAGAACAGTTGTAGATTCCAAGCACCTGCCCTTAATACTGTGTACCACTGCCTTACCCTATAAAAAGGCTAACTTATCCAAGTGTTACCACCAGTACAACCTACCTGCTATGATCTTTAACCTTCAGTCTATTATAAAAAATGAAGTTTATATTCTATTCCTATGATCTAAGAAATAACATTAACAAATCCGTAAGCCTTCAACAAAGGCCTTAAAACGTTAATGCAAAAGGTGAGAAGAGCTTCAGAAAGATTACACCTGCCAAACAGAATCATCTAACAAAGTATGTTAGAAATTAAACAAATTAACCCACTTTTGGGGCAAATTTTACTAGATATTTCAAATAAGGTTATTCTTGTAAATGTTTCAGAGATTACTGATAACCGAACTGCAGCTAATAAGCATATTAATTATAACACAAACTCTACCTCAGTCTCACTTCCTGCTTTGTCTTACTAGTACTATGACATTTAAGTCACTTAACTGAAGTTACTCTATCTACCTTCTTTCTCCCACATTAAGATTACTTCAAAGCATACTTAACCCAGTCTAGTCCCCTCCCTTATTTAATTATACTTTTTCCTCCTATTCTATTATTATGGTAATACATAGTTGACTGCACAGTATTGCAAAAGCAGTGTTAATACCCTAATAAAAAAGAAGTTATGTCTTACCATATATGTTCCATCTGTGTTGTCAATCTCGGCCATTTACTTCAGCTTGCACCTTCCAAACTCTCGAGCCAGGCTGTATCCATAATGCTCCTCTCAAAATTGCCTCAGATCAAGTTTGTCCAACATAGTGGTAGACAGACAAGCACAAATTATAATAGTAATAATAACAGACGTAATACTCACAGACCAGATAAGTGTCTGTAATATGAAGCCAGCCATGGAAGATTCGGTCCACTAAGAGTCTTGGGATGGGGGGGGGGGGGTGTCAAAGATTAGTGAAGATTGACAACACAGATAGAACATTATGGTAAGACAAAACTTCTTTATTTGATGTTGTCAACCTTCACTCGATCCCTGACTGTGGGACAGAGTCCCCAGCTACTTTAGTCTTGGGAGGTCTCACGAAAGAATATTCCTAAGCACCATCGAACCAAATTATGCCTATCCCCTCGAGACCTGATCCAATTTGTAATGACTGATAAAAGTATGTGGAGAAGACCAAGTGGCCGCTGCACAAATGTTATCCATGGATGCTCTACCATGAAAAACTGCAGAAGTTGCCACTGCTCTGGTTGAATGGGCTTTACCTGGGTGTGGTAGTTGAAACCCTTTCGACTGGCAAATAAAAGTAATACAGTCTCTAAGCCATTTTGCTAAGGTAACCTTTGAAAATGGCTTACCTAGAGATAAGGAAGAAAATGTAACAAATAAGTGATCAGATTTTCTGAAATCCTTTGTTCTGTGAAGGCAAAAACATAGCTGTCTGTGGACGCCTAGTAAATGAAGGGAATACTCCCCTTTATTGGTAAAAGTAGGGAAGAAGACTGGCAACAGAAGTGTCTGATTTATATTAGCTTCTGAAACCACCTTTGGTAAAAAGGATGGATTGGTCCTAAGTGCAACCCTACCCTTGTGGAATATTAAGTATGGAGGTTTGCAGGATAAGGCCCGAAGTTCAGATACTCTTCCGGCAGATGTAACAGCCACTAAAAATAAAGTTTTCCAAGATAAAAATTTTAAGTCATAAGTTGCTGATGGTTCAAAGGGGGACGAAGTAAGGGACTGTAGGACTAATGTTAGAGCCCAAGGAGGAATTTGTTCTTTAAATGGGGGGTCTTAACATCAGGAGTCCCTTTAAGAATGCTTTGCAAAGTCTGTGTGACATTAAATGTGAGCAATTGAAACCCATATAAAAGTTTGAGATTGCCGCTAGATGAACTTTAATTGTTGATGCAAGGGTAAGTACAGATGTGTACACTTACCATAAATGTAGAAGTTGGAGTGTATTTCACTGTGCAGTCATCACATTTGGGTTATCTGCCTGCAGGTAGCCCTCAGTCTGCCTGGATACCAGAGTCTTGGGATTTCTGCGTCGGATGCTGTCGCTTTCCATGACGTCAGGACGTCATGGGTATAAAACATGCAGCCGACACCATTACATGAGTTTTTCTTGCCCCAGATGTCAGGAGCCCCCAAAATAGGAAGCAATTACATGGTGTGGAACACCCCCAGCAAAAAGCAAATACCAATGATATAAGGTATGCCAAACAAAAAGGATAGGTAGAAGAAAAGAGAAGTCAGGGGGTTGGAGGGAGGGTAACCAGGACTGCAACAGTGAATACACTCGAACAGCTACATTTATGGTAAGTGTACACAACTGTACTATGTTCTTCGTATTTCACTGTTGCAGTCATCACATTTGGGTTGATTCCCAAAGCTGAAAATGGGTGGTGGCAGTCAAGAAGCATTAGGGCTGCAAGCAGACCCTGTAAGACTGCTGTAGCAAATCCAGTTCTGGATTTAGAAAAGATAGGTAAGTGGTAATGCTTGGTGAAGGTGTGTACAGAGCTCCAGGTTGCAGCTTCCAGGATGTCCTTGGCAGGGACACCCCTGAGAAATGCTGTACAGGTTGACGTAGCCCTAGTGGAATGTGTTCTGATCCCCTGTGGGGCAGGTTTCCCATGATGTTTGCAGCAAAAATGGATGCAGTGTGCTATCCATGCAGAAATGGTTTGCCCTCTGCCCCTGTAGCAAAACTGACTAGCAGCTGGTCAGATTTTCAGAATGGTTTAGTCCTGTCCAGATAGAACCTAAGCTGCCTGTGCACGTCCAGGGAGTGCAAAATCCTTTCCCCTGTATTCTGAGGATTAGGGAAAAACGTTGGCAAATGAATGGATTGGTTTAAAGCCACACTAGATACCACCTTTGGCATAAATGGTGGGTTAGTCTTGAGGGAACCCTGTTCGCATGGAAGAAAATGAAGGGTTCCACAGCAATAAGGGCCTGCAATTCAGACACTCTTCTTGCTGAAGTGATGGCTAGAAGTAAAGCTGTTTTTTTTTTTAGGAGAGGAATTTTAACTCTGCTGAAGCAGAAGGTTCAAATGGTGGAAGCGTGAGTTTTTCCAATACAAAGTTAAGGTCCCAGGCTGGAGTGGTAGCACTCCTGGGGGGGTCTTAAATTTTTGGCTCCTCTCAAAAACTGTTAGACCAGAGGATGAGAGAAGAGGGGTGGGCTCAGTATTATAACTGAGATGGTAGAGGCATTACTCTTAATTGAAGAGAAGGATAGGCCTTTGTGGAATATTTCTGTTAAGCAATCTAGTATATGAGGTAAGCTGGGCACATTTGTGTCCATCCCTTGAGACTGGCTCCAAGAACAGTATCTTTTCCACTTTCCTGAATAGGATTTTCCAGTAGTAGGCCTTTACTGCCTCCAGGATGATATCCAGCACCTGTTTACTGAGGGTTCAGGGGATGAACCAGGCTGCTAGGTTCAGGGTTTGTAACTGAGGATGCAAAATCTGGCCCTCCTGCTGAGACAGCAGTGAGGGGGTCTGAGGCAGGTGCCAAGGTGGCAGTACTGTCAGATTGCACAAAGGTGGGCACCAGTGCTGGCATGGCCAGTCTGGTGCAATCAGGATTGTCCTTGGCTTGTCCCATTTGATCTTTAGTAGAATATTGGAGAGGAGGGGCATAGGTGGAAATGCATAGATTGAGAGGTTTTTCCATGTAAAGGACAGAGCATCCACATTTCATGCTTGGCTGTTGAGAGTTCTGGTGCAATATTTGCTCAGTTGAAAGTTCTGAGGGGAAGCGAAGAGGTCCACCTCTGGCGTCCCCCACTTGTGGATCAGCAGCTTGAATGATTTGGGTTCCAGTTTCCACTCGTGCGGTCCATTAGATTTCTGCTTAAGTCATCTGCCAGTGAAATTAGTTTACCTGGCAGGAATTGAGCTTGCTTGTGCACTTGGTTGCTCAAGGCTGTGTCCCACAGAGCCATGGCTAAGCTGCAGAGTGGGTAGGAATGGGTTCCCCCCTGCTTGTTTATGTACCACAGAGCTGTGGTGTTGTCTGTCTTTATCAATAGTTGCCCAGCAAAAATAAGGCGTTTGAAGGCTTGTCAGAGCATTCTGTACAGCTAACATTTCTTTTTGATTGACATGCAGGTGGGTGCACTTGCTTTGGGCTCCATTTGCCTTGAATACTTTTGTCCTGCCATGTGAGCCCCCCATGCATAGTCTGATGCATCTGTTGTTAGGGTTTGGGTGGCAGGGGGTAGAGTGAAAGGGAGTCCTTTGTTGTGGTACCAGGCAAGAAAATCTGCCCTTAGGCAAGGAATGATAGGAATCATTGTTTCCAGGTCCTGAGAAAATTGACACCAGAGACTTTTTAAGAACCATTGAAGTTTCCTCATATGCAGTCTTGCATATGGAATTAGTAGAGTCTATATTAGATAAACTAAAGTTTATCTTGCCGAACGCTGACATTATCGAATATCCCGGAAGTCAAAACTGCAATTGTGGGGGGCTGTGCCCCCCACACACCCCCGCTAAATATATATTCTAACTCCGAGATCACACTACAGTGAGGAAAGGGCAAGTATTCCCATCTCCACTGTACTGCGATCTCACAATTCCAGTTTCGGGTTCTAGGATTTTCGCTCATGTTAGCGTTCGGTAAGATAAACTTTCGTTCATCTAATATAGACCCAATTAGTAGAATGCAAGAGGCCATGTACCCTAAGGCTTGCAGTATTTTTCTTGCAGATAGCTGAGTTTTGGTGGTCAACAGATTGAAGTAGTTTGTCAAATATATTTGTTTTTCTGGAGTGAGGAATGCCATCTGGGAAGTCGTGTTCAAGCTTGCTCCCAGGAATACAATCTGTTGGCTGGGTACCTAATGTGATTTCTTTTCATTGATGGTGTACTCCAGTGAAGTTAGAAGTCTCTTTACAAATGTCATATGCTGGAGTAGCAATTCCTGACTGTCCGCCTGAATCAGGCAATTGTGCAAGTATGGGCAAATTTGAATTTTTTTCTCTGCCTGCAATATGCGATGGCTGGAGCTAGGCATTTTGTGAATACCCTGGGCATAGTAGATAAGCCAAAGGGAAGTGCAGAGAACTGATAATGACTACAGCCTGCTCTGAAACGTAGGTATTTCCTGCAAGATTCCCTTATGGTGATGTGCGCATAAGCTTCTTTTAAGTCTACAGTGGCTAGCCAGAAGTCCTTGGCTAGCACAGGAAGTATCTGTTGGAGAGTAAGCATCTTGAACCTTGGAACCACCAGGAAAATGTTGAGAATATTCAGATTCAGGATAGGGCGTCAAGAGTTTTCTTTCCTGGGTACCAGAAACAGTCTGGAGTAAAAACCTTGTCCCCTATGCTCTGCTGGGACAGGTCGAATAGCCTTTATACTGAGAAGAGAAAGTACTTGCTTTTAGGCCTCTGCCCACTGGTTTTGGGGGGGGGTCTGACCATCCGCTTGGGGTTGGCAGTGAGTGGAAGTAGAGTCTGTATCCCTGGGATGCAATGTTCAAGACCCATCTGTCCTGGATGATGTACTCCCAGTTTTTTGCATGTAGGGCAGGTTTTCCTCCTAAGGTTGCAAGGCTTGGAAGAATTAAGGGTAAGTCAGTGTGAGATTTTACCATAGAATGTTGGCTTACTACTCCCTGTTTTAGAGGTGGGAGCACTCCATTGCTTAGATCTGTGCATACCCTGAGATTGTAATCGTGGTGGTATGCTGCCCCTGGGTTAGGACTGAGAAGGTCTGGAAGGGACTGGAAAGAAGCAGTTTTTAGAAGGCCAATGCCTACTGAATCTAGGTGGCTATACCTGTAGGAAATACTTAACAGTTTGGATAGATTTAGCTTTTTCCTCCATCTTTTTGAGGACTTTTGCTTTATTGCCAGACAGGCATTCTTGATTTAGTGGTGCATCTAGTAATTTTGCTTTGACATAGTCTGGCAAGATATGTTCCTTAAGACAAGCATGCCTTCTAAGAACAGACCCAGTGACAGCAGCCCTGCAAGATGCTTCTAAGGCATCAAAACTACATTGCAAAGTATGTTTTCCGACTTAGTTAGCAGAATGCATTAACTCTTGTAAATGTTTATGTTCTGCACAATCAGGAAACATCATTTTCTGTTTAATTAGCTCCATAATATGTTGCTGATACTTTAACATATGAAACTGACAATTTAAAGCCCTTATGGCAAGAGTAGCAGAGGTGTATATCTTCTTACCCCATCTGTCTAAAGCCCTAGAGTCCCTGTCCGAAGGGGTAGGGCTCTTGGCTATTGTAGCCTTAATGCCTTTAGGTCCCTGGGAAATGGTCTCTGGATCCGCAGTAGGATTCTTAAAGAGAAACTTGTGGGAGTCAGGTACTCTGTAGTTCCTGTTTGTATCAAGAGTAAGGCTGGATTCCAAAAAGACCATCTACAATCTCCAGAATGGGGGGTACAGCTAAAGGCCTGTGCTGAGGCAAGTCTAAAAATTCTCTGAGACTCTTTTTGGACTGTGGGTAGTCCATGCTTTCCCAGTGGAAATGCTCTCTTAAGGTATGCAAGGTTTCACCAAAAGAAAAGTCCTCTGGAGGGGAGGCAGAGGGGATGGAATTCTCTGCATCAGAATCCTCATAGGTGGATAAGGGAATGTCTTGGTAATCAGAGGGATCAAAGTCATCAAAGCTCACGGTCTGCAGAATCAAAAGGTAAATCAATCCTTTGTCTTATAGAGGGGGAAGGCTGGCTTCTCCGTTATAAGGTCTTCAGCCATTCTAAGCCTTTGTTTCCATGGCATGGGAGCTTGAGCATGCGCTTTGGTCATCGGTTTTCTAGGCGAAGTGCGAACTCTGGGCCTGAGAAACTCGGTAGCTTTAGTCAGAAATGAAGATGTTGGTTTAATACGAACATCAGAAGGTTGGAATACACTCTCAGAAGCCAATGCCTGCACAGCGGCTCCAGACCCATCCAAGGTAGAGACATCCACAGGTTCCATAGTCGAAGAAGCAACTTGCGACATACTGGACTACAAAAGGGTCTCAGCAGAGACTTGCGAATCTGTAGAAGTGGGTATCAGGGGCTGCGAAGACGCCTCACTGAGTACCAGCCTATGCGGTCTATCGCTGTCTTTATCCTTACATTTTTTCAGAAGATCAGTAGTCGGATGGTTTATGGAAGCCATTTCTGAATACGGAGAACGAGAGTGAAAGAATTTAGCGACAAAAATAGCCCGACGATGAATAGTTCGGGCTTTGAACAAGGAGGAACATTGTGGTCTGGGCCTAAACAGATGACGCAGTAAGAATGAAAATCTCTGTGAGGTATTTGCTTTCCACAGGCAAGACAATTTATTAACTTTTTCTGACATCGGTTAGAGTAAGAAAAAAGGATCCCCAAAGGGGTACTTATCTTTTAGAAGACTTCAGTTCTGAAACTCGAAAAATGAAAATTTCAGGAGGTGGCCGACTGGCACTTGCGAACTGCTTCTGCTTCGGACACTGCATGGCAAGAAAGACTGATGTAATGGTATCAGCTGCATGTTTTATACCCATGACGTCCTGACATCATGGAAGAAGCGACAGCATCTGACGCAGAAATCCCAAGACTCTGGTATTCAGGCCGACTGAGGGTTACCTGCAGGCAGATAATCCAAATGTGATGACTGCAACAGTGAAACACGAAGAACATCCAGAATGATAGAGGTTGGCTAAGAAATCCAAAACCTTATGAACCGGGCTTGAATAAAGATCAAATCTGTTATTAAGGGCCATGTTTGTAAATTTTTCCCATTTACTTTGGTAAAGTTTTCCAGTTGAAGGTTTGTGATGAGTCACAATTACTTGTCAGACAGGAGAGGACAGGGAAGGATGCCTGGCAATTCAGGAAATTGCAGAAGCCATGCACTGAGCTTGAGATGTTGAGGATTCAGATGAATCGTACCTTCCAGATGAGACAGCAAATTTGGAGCTGGGTCCAGAATCCATGGCTTCCAAAGAAGGTGAGGCCAACAAAAGAGAAACCAAACCTGTTGACGCCAAAAAGGAGCAATGAGGATTATTGAGTTCTCAGTCCTCTTGGCTTTCTTTAGAAATTGTGATATCAAGGGAGTTGGAGGAAAGGCATGGAGATGACCAGGGGGCCAATCGTGGAGAGCATCTCTGGGTGACTCCACCAGTGGGGAAACTAGGGCAAATTAACTTCTGCACTTGTTGTTCAAGGGTGAGTCAAAGAGATTGCAGCAAGGTTAGCCCTAGTGACGAAAAATCTTGTTCACCACTACAGGAGTGAGAGACCACTCGTGAGGCATGAGAACAGTTCTGCTCAGCTTGTCCACTATAACACTAAAGCTCCATGGAATGTGCATTGCTACGAGAAAGCGGTTGGAAGAAATCGCCTATTGCCAAACTCTGAGAGCTTCTTGACTAAATGGGTAAGATTTGGTTCCCCCTTGCTTGTTAATATACCAAACTACTGACATGTTCGTTTGAATTGCTACTGTTCCCAGAGGAAGGACATCCTGGAATGCTTGCAATGCTAACAGCACTGCCCTCATCTCCAGAACACCGATATGCAAGTTGGCCTCTAGTTGGGACCACGTGCCTTGGACTGATCTTCCCAGATAATGCCCCCCCCCCAATCTGGAATCTGTGGTCACTATGGCTTGGGGTTGCAGAAGAATGAAAGGTTGCCCCAATAGAATATGATTGGAATGGACCCACCATGAAAGATCCTGCTTACAACGGTTGGCAATTACAATCAGGTAAGACATTAATAAATCAGAGACCACTGGGAGGCAAGTAACCATTGCAGGATTCGCATGTGATATCTTGCTAAGGGGACAAGAGTTATTGCTGCCGCCATTGAGCCTAGCACTCTTAGGACTAATTTTTCTGGCACTCTATTGTTTCTTAGAATTAGAAAGAGTTGGAATCTGATGCATTGCAATCTTTCTGGAAGAAGAGAAGCAACTCCTGTGGCAGTACCTAAGCGGGCTCTGATGAAGTCTAACTGCTGAGAAGGTCGTCGGCTTGACTGTTCAAAATTTGTTACGCCTAGAGATGTACAGAGGAGTAGAGTGTAATCTCTTGCTCATTCTGACACCTGGTGGTAGCGGTAAGGAGCCAGTCATCAAGATATGGATAAACTCGAAAGCCCTGCATTATGAGACGAGCTGCAATCACTGCCATGCATTTGGTGAACACCCTGAGGGCTGTGGTGAGTCCAAAGGGCAGTGTTCTAAAAGTACAGTTTTGTACCTACCATAAATGTAGATGTTCGAAGATCCACATTGCTGCAGTCCTTACACTTGGGTAGTCCGCTGTCCTCGGTCGGCCCGAATATCAAAGTATAAGGCTGACGTCGGTCAAGGCGCATTTGACTGACATCAGGACGTCAGGGTACAAATGCGCATGACCGGCGCCATATCCTCAGTCTTTTCTTGCCCCAGATGTCAGAAGACCCTAAAAATAAAGGTCAAAACCAAAAGACAGAAAACAAACAACCAACCACCCTTACACTAACTATATGTACAATATATACAAAATACACAATATGTACAACCCAACCCACACAACCGCCTCTAACTACAGAGGGAAGGAGGGAGGGTAAATTGGACTGCAGCAATGTGGATCTTCGAACATCTACATTTATGGTAGGTACAAAACTGTACTATGTTCTTCATCTCACATTGCTGCAGTCCTTACACTTGGGTAGAATCCCAAAGCAGAGGTAAGGGAGGATGGCTAACTACAAGGAAGCAGGAGCTGCCAAAATGCCCTGCAAAACAGCAGTGGCAAAACCAGCCCTGGATTTAGAGTAAAGTGGCAGGTGATAATGCCTAGAGAAAGTATGCACTGAACTCCAAGTAGCTGCCTCCAAAATATCCTTGGTTGCCACTCCCTCAAAAAGCTGTTGATGTGGCAGTAGCCCTAGTGGAATGAGGCCTAATCCCAGCTGGAATCTCCTTGCCATGATGGGAATAACAGAAAGCAATGCAAAACCCAATCCACTTAGAAATAGTTTGTTTTGACACAGGCTTGCCCTGAGAACTCAAAGCAAAAGAAACAAACAACTGCTGAGACTGCCTGAACCCTTTAGTTCTGTCCAAATAATAACGCAACTGCCTGTGTACATCTAAAGTATGCAAAATCTTTTCCCCTTTATTTTGGGGATTTGCATAAAAAGTAGGCAAATGAATAGTTTGGTTTAAAGCCACACTAGAAACCACCTTAGGCATAAAGGAAGGATTAGTACGTAATGATACCCTATCCTTATGGAAAATCAAGAAAGGCTCAACCGCCATAAGGGCCTGTAATTCAGAAACCCTTCTTGCAGAGGTAATTGCCAACAAAAAAGCAGTCTTCCATGATAAATGTTTCAACTCAGAAGTAGCTGCAGGCTCAAAAGGTTGTAGAGTGAGTTTCTCCAACACAAAACTGAGATCCCAAGCAGGAGTAGGAGCTCTTCGTGGGGGTCTTATATTCTTTGCCCTCTAAGAAATTGCTTGAACAAAGGATGAGAAAACAATGGTGGGACACAATCATAGTGAGCCGAAATTGCTGCAGCATGAACCTTAATAGAAGAGAAGGACAAACCTTTGTCCAGTAACTCAGTAAGATATTGAAGAGCCACACTCAAATTAGGCTCAGAAACATCAAAATCTTTTGCTGCACTCCAAAATAAAAATCTCTGCCATTTATCTGCACACTTTCCTTGTACTAGGCCTTCTAGCTTCCAAAATCACATTCAAAACTTGTTGAGGAAGTTGAGACCCTCTATGGTTCAAAACAGAATATGCCAGGCCGTTAGGTGAAGAGAGAGGCCATGTTTGTAAATTTTTCCCATTTACTTTGGTAAAGTTTTCCAGTTGAAGGTTTGTGATGAGTCACAATTACTTGTCAGACAGGAGAGGACAGGGAAGGATGCCTGGCAATTCAGGAAATTGCAGAAGCCATGCACTGAGCTTGAGATGTTGAGGATTCAGATGAATCGTACCTTCCAGATGAGACAGCAAATTTGGAGCTGGGTCCAGAATCCATGGCTTCCAAAGAAGGTGAGGCCAACAAAAGAGAAACCAAACCTGTTGACGCCAAAAAGGAGCAATGAGGATTATTGAGTTCTCAGTCCTCTTGGCTTTCTTTAGAAATTGTGATATCAAGGGAGTTGGAGGAAAGGCATGGAGATGACCAGGGGGCCAATCGTGGAGAGCATCTCTGGGTGACTCCACCAGTGGGGAAACTAGGGCAAATTAACTTCTGCACTTGTTGTTCAAGGGTGAGTCAAAGAGATTGCAGCAAGGTTAGCCCTAGTGACGAAAAATCTTGTTCACCACTACAGGAGTGAGAGACCACTCGCGAGGCATGAGAACAGTTCTGCTCAGCTTGTCCACTATAACACTAAAGCTCCATGGAATGTGCATTGCTACGAGAAAGCGGTTGGAAGAAATCGCCTATTGCCAAACTCTGAGAGCTTCTTGACTAAATGGGTAAGATTTGGTTCCCCCTTGCTTGTTGATATACCAAACTACTGACATGTTCGTTTGAATTGCTACTGTTCCCAGAGGAAGGACATCCTGGAATGCTTGCAATGCTAACAGCACTGCCCTCATCTCCAGAACACCGATATGCAAGTTGGCCTCTAGTTGGGACCACGTGCCTTGGACTGATCTTCCCAGATAATGCCCCCCCCCCAATCTGGAATCTGTGGTCACTATGGCTTGGGGTTGCAGAAGAATGAAAGGTTGCCCCAATAGAATATGATTGGAATGGACCCACCATGAAAGATCCTGCTTACAACGGTTGGCAATTACAATCAGGTAAGACATTAATAAATCAGAGACCACTGTGAGGCAAATAACCATTGCAGGATTCGCATGTGATATCTTGCTAAGGGGACAAGAGTTATTGCTGCCGCCATTGAGCCTAGCACTTTTAGGACTAATTTTGCTGGCACTCTATTGTTTCTTAGAATTAGAAAGAGTTGGAATCTGATGCATTGCAATCTTTCTGGAAGAAGAGAAGCAACTCCTGTGGCAGTACCTAAGCGGGCTCTGATGAAGTCTAACTGCTGAGAAGGTCGTCGGCTTGACTTTTCAAAATTTGTTACGCCTAGAGATGTACAGAGGAGTAGAGTGTAATCTCTTGCTCATTCTGACACCTGGTGGTAGCGGTAAGGAGCCAGTCATCAAGATATGGATAAACTCGAAAGCCCTGCATTATGAGACGAGCTGCAATCACTGCCATGCATTTGGTGAACACCCTGAGGGCTGTGGTGAGTCCAAAGGGCAGTGTTCTAAAAGTACAGTTTTGTACCTACCATAAATGTAGATGTTCGAAGATCCACATTGCTGCAGTCCTTACACTTGGGTAGTCCGCTGTCCTCGGTCGGCCCGAATATCAAAGTATAAGGCTGACGTCGGTCAAGGCGCATTTGACTGACATCAGGACGTCAGGGTACAAATGCGCATGACCGACGTCATATCCTCAGTCTTTTCTTGCCCCAGATGTCAGAAGACCCTAAAAATAAAGGTCAAAACCAAAAGACAGAAAACAAACAACCAACCACCCTTACACTAACTATATGTACAATATATACAAAATACACAATATGTACAACCCAACCCACACAACCGCCTCTAACTACAGAGGGGAAGGAGGGAGGGTATTGGACTGCAGCAATGTGGATCTTCGAACATCTACATTTATGGTAGGTACAAAACTGTACTATGTTCTTCATCTCACATTGCTGCAGTCCTTACACTTGGGTAGAATCCCAAAGCAGAGGTAAGGGAGGATGGCTAACTACAAGGAAGCAGGAGCTGCCAAAATGCCCTGCAAAACAGCAGTGGCAAAACCAGCCCTGGATTTAGAGTAAAGTGGCAGGTGATAATGCCTAGAGAAAGTATGCACTGAACTCCAAGTAGCTGCCTCCAAAATATCCTTGGTTGCCACTCCCCTCAAAAAGCTGTTGATGTGGCAGTAGCCCTAGTGGAATGAGGCCTAATCCCAGCTGGAATCTCCTTGCCATGATGGGAATAACAGAAAGCAATGCAAAACCCAATCCACTTAGAAATAGTTTGTTTTGACACAGGCTTGCCCTGAGAACTCAAAGCAAAAGAAACAAACAACTGCTGAGACTGCCTGAACCCTTTAGTTCTGTCCAAATAATAACGCAACTGCCTGTGTACATCTAAAGTGTGCAAAATCTTTTCCCCTTTATTTTGGGGATTTGCATAAAAGTAGGCAAATGAATAGTTTGGTTTAAAGCCACACTAGAAACCACCTTAGGCATAAAGGAAGGATTAGTACGTAATGATACCCTATCCTTATGGAAAATCAAGAAAGGCTCAACCGCCATAAGGGCCTGTAATTCAGAAACCCTTCTTGCAGAGGTAATTGCCAACAAAAAAGCAGTCTTCCATGATAAATGTTTCAACTCAGAAGTAGCTGCAGGCTCAAAAGGTTGTAGAGTGAGTTTCTCCAACACAAAACTGAGATCCCAAGCAGGAGTAGGAGCTCTTCGTGGGGGTCTTATATTCTTTGCCCCTCTAAGAAATTGCTTGAACAGAGGATGAGAAAACAATGGTGGGACACAATCATAGTGAGCCGAAATTGCTGCAGCATGAACCTTAATAGAAGAGAAGGACAAACCTTTGTCCAGTAACTCAGTAAGATATTGAAGAGCCACACTCAAATTAGGCTCAGAAACATCAACATCTTTTGCTGCACTCCAAAATAAAAATCTCTTCCATTTATCTGCGTACACTTTCCTTGTACTAGGCCTTCTAGCTTCCAAAATCACATTCAAAACTTGTTGTGGAAGTTGAGACCCTCTATGGTTCAAAACAGAATATGCCAGGCCGTTAGGTGAAGAGAGTGAAGTTTGACATTCAGCAAATGGCTGTCCTCCTGTGACAACAGGTGTGGAATCGAAGGCAAAGGCCATGGAGGCTTCCGTGCCAGACTTCTCAGTAATGGGTACCAGTGCTGTCGAGGCCAATCTGGAGCTATTAAAATCATCCTTGGTTTGTCCTGTCTGACCTTTAGAAGTACCTTTGGGAGGAGAGGCAGAGGAGGAAAGGCATACACATGAAGATTGCTCCAATTGAAAGAAAGAGCGTCCACTTTCCAAGCTGTGGGATGAAACCTTTTTGTGCAAAACTTTGGCAGCTGATGGTTTAGTGGAGAAGCGAACAGATCTATGTCTGGAGTTCCCCATGACACTGTCAATTTCTGAAATACATGAGGATCCAATTTCCATCGTGGGGATCCATAATTCGTCTGCTCAACACATCTGCTAAGGAGTTCTGTGCTCCTGGCAGAAACCTTGCCTGAAGATTGAGCTGTAAACTGATAGCAGTCTCCCACAAAATCATTGCTTGCCTGCATAGAGGATAAGAATGCGTTCCCCTTGCTTGTTGATGTACCACATGACAGTTGTGTTGTCTGTTAGAATCAACACCTGCCCTGGAAGAAGTAAATCCTTGAAAGCTATTAATGCAAACTGGACTGCTAACATCTCCTTCAGGTTGATATGTAGATGTTGTAGTCTGGCAGGCCACTTGTCTTGTATCCACTTTCCATTTAGATGAGCTCCCCAAGCTTTGTCTGAGGCATCTGTCGTTAGAATCTGACTCGCCTCTGGCCGGGTCACAGAGAGTCCCTTGTTTAGGTGACATTCCTGAGCCCACCACCAAAATTCCTTTTGAATGCAAGGTATTATTTGAATGACAGTGTCTAGATCCTGGCAGTGCTGTGTCCATACATTTTTGAGATACCATTGCAGCTTCCTCATATGCAGTTTGGCATTGGGAAGCACCAGAATACAAGATGCCATGAACCCTAAGGCTTGAAGGACTGTCCTTGCAGTCAGCCCGGACTGATGAGATAGCTGATGGAAGTAAAGGGATAGACTCTTTTGTTTGTCCGGGGTTAAAAAGGCCAGCTGGGATGCTGTATTCAGTCTCACACCCAGAAAGCACATGTCCTGAGAGGGTACTAGACTGGACTTTATTTCGTTCTCAGAATACCCCAGGCATCTTAGCACTGCTATCACATATTCCAAATGATGAAGAAGCTCTTCCCTTCCTTGAGCCAGAATCAGGCAGTCGTCCAAATAAGGATAGATCTGTATTCCTTTTAGCCTGAAGAAAGCTATCACTGGAGCCAGAACTTTCGTGAACACTCTGGGCGCAGTAGATAAGCCAAAGGGCAATGCAGAGAACTGATAGTGAGAAGTCCCAGCTCGAAAACGCAGATACTTCCTGCAACTTAGTCTGATAGGAACATGAAGGTAAGCCTCCTTGAGATCCAAGGTTACCATCCAATGATCTTTGCCCAGCAGAGGTAAAAGCTGCTGTAACGTCAACATTTTGAACTTGGGAATGTCCAGATAAGTGTTGAGGGTAGATAAATCCAAAATTGGTCTCCACGTGTTCCCCTTCTTTGGTACTAGGAACAGGCGAGAATAAAATCCTAGGCCCACTTCTGGCATAGGCACTGGCTGTATGGCCCCTATTTGGAGTAACAGAGAAACTTGCTTGTGAGCCTCTATTCTTTGTTGAGGAGGAACGTCTGGCATGCCTTTGAAAGGAGGCAAGGTATGGAAATAAAACCTGTAACCGTGGTGTATGATATCCAATACCCATCTGTCTTGGGTAATTAAATTCCAATTTTCTTTGAAAAGTGCCAACCTTCCTCCCAAAGGTGCTGCCAGACGAGAAGGCTCTGGCAGCTGAAAAGGTAGGTCATTGGGTCTGTTTATGAAAGGATTGACCCCTGCCCTCACCTGAAGACTGTGCAGGAGAACTCCCTGTTCTAGGCCTGAAAGAGCCCTGAGCTCTGCCCCTACCACGTCTAGATCTACCCCTAGACTGGGAATCATAAGAAGGATACGTCCACCCCTTAGTAGGCCAATTTCTACTAAACTTTGGAGGCTGGACCTGCAAAAAATCTTTAACAGTCTGCATAGACTTAGCCTTGTCTTCCATTTTCTTTAAAACTGCCTCAACAGGAGGACCAAACAACACGTCAGATTGTAAAGGAGCATCTAAAATCCTTGTTTTAACATGTTCAGACAAATTTTGATCCCTTAGCCAGGCGTGCCTGCGAAGAACTGACCCAGTGGCAGCCACCCTAGACGAGGCCTGTACAGCATCAAAACCACATTGCAAAGAATGCTTACCCACCTGTTCAGAAACATGTACTAAATCTTGCAACTCTTTACAATCAATACCTACTGCCAGAGCATCAACGTTAGACTTCAATTGTGAAAGGAGATAGTTTTGGTATTTCAACATGTGAAACTGGCAATTCAAAGCCCTCATAGCAAGAGTGGAAGAAGTATAAACTTTCTTTCCCCATCTATCCAAGGCCCTAGCCTCTTTGTCTGCAGGAACCGGATTCTTTACAACAGAAGCCTTAACACCTTTAGGCCCCTGGCTAACAGTTTCTGGGTCCGCCCTAGGACTCTTAAAAGATACTTATGAGCTTCAGGCACCCTGTAATACCTATCCGCTTAACAGGAGCAGGAGGCAAAGAATCAGGATTAAGAGAAGCCTCTGAAAAACATCTTCCACTACATCCAAAACAGGAGGTATAGCCAAGGGCCTATGCTGGGGTAAAACAAAAATTCCCTAAGCCTTTTCCTGGAATCCGAGAAGTCTTGACCTTCCCACTTAAAATGCTCCCTCATGGAATGAAGAGTTTCTGAAAAGAAAAATCCTCAGGAGGAGAAGCAGAAGGAGTAGAATCATCCACATCAGAATCAGAGTAAGGAGAGTACTCCTGCAAGTCTTCAGCCAAGACTCTGAAACATCTGAAGCCTGCTCAAAACCCCCCAGCTCAGGCTCCATCCTAGGTCTCTTATCAGGAGGGGGCATAGAACCCCTAATCAAAGTAATCAAATCTTCTGCCATTTTAAGCATATGCTTCTTGGGCACAGTTCCTGAAGAGCTAGGGGTAACACCAACAGAAGCTAAACCTGGCCTGCCCCTGGGAGAAGCCTTTGAAACAGAAGGAGAGGGCCTAGCCACCCTAGGAAGGGAGGGGAGTATAGTAACCTGAGAAGCCCCCTCAGCCTGACTTGCCTCCTGAGAGGCCACATCTTGCAATAATAAAGTCTCACCCTGGGAACACAAAGAAACCTCCGGTGGAGCCACCGGCTCCACTGACACCTCTAAAGAACCGGCATCCGGTACAGACGGTTCTTCTAGCCTAGGCTTAACTGCTTTGTCCTTGCGCTTCTTCGAAGAAGCGGGCGTCAGAGCATCCGACGGCATTTTATAATTGCACCGCTTCCCAAAGACTAACCTTGCACAATCCAACCTTCTCTTTATAGTGCGTTTATTAAATCTAGCACAAGAGCGACAGCTGGGGACAGTGATCTGGGGAAGTCTCCAAATAGGAAACTACCAAAGTGGGCATATCCTGGGACTTTTATGCTCTCTGTCCTGGGGATGAGACAGATGGCAGTTCAGGTGAGGGGATGTAGAAACTAGTCCCAACAGGGATGGCAAAGACTGAGAGTCTCCAATGGACAAAGCCTTCTCCATGATCTGGAAGGCTGCCCCCCCCCGTAGAGGGATGGGAGCCTGGAATCGAAATGGACTCCTTCGGAACTGGGGTCACACCCCGCACCAAGAAGGTGCCCCCCGAAACAGAAACCTGGGTCGATCCTACAAAGGTCGAGGCACCAAGGGATATGGACAGCTCCAAAGTTAAGGAAACTGACCCCTACATCTTGGACCTGGCCAGAGAGTCTTGCCCCCAGGAGGCCTCTGATGCTGAAAGCCCAGAGGAGCTCAAGGCAGCTCTTGGTACCGGACAAGAGGATGCTACCAGAACCAAGACGGTCAACGCCAGGACTGTTGGAACACAGGGCTCCAATGACTCAATAGCAGTTGGAGGAGGAGGAACGAGTGGTGTCATAGGCTGGTTGTAACATCAGAGTGGCTTGAAACTGAGGGCAATCCCCTCGCTGTAAGCAGCTGATCCCACCAGTCTTACAATGTCAGCCTCCAAGAGACTCTTAGTGGACTGAATCGAGGCAGATGAAGGAGACCTAGCAGGTTTCACTTTGAGAAAAAGACATGGTGGCCTGTCCTTAAAAGGGTCAATCTTCTTCTTTCGGCTTTTCCCGGTTAGGGGTCTCCAAAGCAGATCACCTGTCCGCTCATGATTGGCAGTGGAGTTTTTATGGTGTCGAGTTGCCAGCCCGGCACCCAACCTTCCACAGAAGGCACACACACGTACGCTCCCATACCTAGGGCCAATTTAGAGTGTCCAATCCATCTACAGCATGTCTTTGGGATGTGGGAGGAAACCGGAGTACCCGGAGGAAACCCACACGACCACAGGGAGGACATGCAGACTCTGCACAGAAGGCATTCCAGCCGAGGATCGAACCGGAGAACCTCTTGCTGTGAGGCTTGGGAGCAAAGGCAGCTTTGACTATTCTGGCACCAAAATCTCCCTGGTGCTGAGGAAGTCGCTGTCAGCACCAATAATTTTGTAGGTGCTGAGTCAGATATGCCTTTTGGTGCCAAAGAACTCTTTGGCACCGAAGGCCCTTTAGAAACCTTCTTGGATGGTTCTGAGGTACTTGGAAGCGAAACAGGTCTTTTCTTACTAGTGGAAGAAGAGGATGACGAAGTGCTGGCTTCAGTTCTAGACCCAGAAATAGCCTCTTCAAAATCATATTTTAAAACCTCTTAAGTATCAATTTGTTCTTATGCTCAAGTGTACAGGTAGAAAAACCGTGACAAACTGAAGAACTTTCCTGTAAGTGGACTTTCCCCAAACAACAGACACAAAGGGTATTATGCCCGTCAAATTTGGGCATTTTACCCTGGCATTTCTGACAACTTTTAAATCCAGAGTTGCCTTTAGAGGATTTTGCTGTTGAAACTTGTTTTTCAGCCATAATGCTAACAGTGTCCTACACACAGTTTGGCAGGACAGTATAGAAACAAAGATTTTATTTTTTTTTTTTAGAAGAGAGTAAGAAAAGGAGTAAGTAATACCAACAATGGTATTTCAGATATACTTTAAAAAAGGTAAGGATGTACCAACAATGGTACTTGAAGAGCTACCAATGGTAGTATGGAAAGCGAGAAATATACACACTTGCACTAAGGAGAAGCTAAAACGAGAGGAGCGGGTAAACAGTAAGAGAGCTATTAGGTAGAAAAATGAAGAAAAATAATGAAAAGGAGAATTTAAATAGCAAAGAATTTACTTAACAATAAGCCAAGGCTCGAGAGAAAGGTTGAACACGTCTGACATCACAGGTAATTTTGAGAGGAGCATTAATGGTAGAGCCTGGCTCGAGAGTTTGGAAGGCACGAGCTGAAGTATATGGCCGAGTCGGTTCCGAAGCTCATAACAGAGACCACAGCCAAGGCCTGAGTGAAGCTTGACAAGATCAGATCATATGCTCATACACATGTTGGATGAACTTGGTATGAACTGTTAAATCCACATTTGATTATAATCTCAACTAAAAACCCATATATTCTACCTGCACTTCACATACTTCGTTTCAAATTAGTAAAGTTCGACATGCAATAGTTAACAGTTTTCTTTCAAGCCCTTGAGTACCCATAGCATGCTGTACAAAACTGTCAGTATTTGGTTCAAATTCCAAGAATATATTTAAATTAGTTGATTGCACTGTACATATTTTGAATACTCATAATTGTTTACTACCTTGTCGCTAGGGTCATAGTTGAAAAGGAACACACATCAAATAAACAATTCAGGAGCAACAGCAGATTAGGAATTAGTCAGCACATACAACATACAAACAGCTAAAATAGAAAGGATTAAAAAGAAAAGAGAAGGGGGTGTGGCTTGGATGGCAAGCTGCTAGCAGCACAAAACTTTAGCTCTGCCACTTTTCAGGTTTTCTAACAGGAGTTTTTATTCTGTGTGTCCAAAACTATAAATACAAGTATACCTTTTTACTTCTAAGAGACATCAGTACCAAAATTAAGAAGAAACAGCAAGTTTTTGGGATTATTTTTTGTTTAATCCTGTCAGAAGTTTATAAGTCAATTCCAGTCATGAGTCACTCCAAAGCTTCTTCTCAGGAAAATCCTATGAAGAATGAGTTACAGTCAATCATTACAAGCATACAGGTCCTTTCAGTCAAAACTGATAAACTGGTGAGTAAAATGGACATTATTAAACAAGACAGCAACAAACAACTGGATTTACTAAATGACGTCATTAAGCAACATTCTGATCACATCTCATCCATCGAAGAGTCAGTAAATGATATTGATGGAAGACAGACTGAAATTTAAAGTCAAACTGAATTTCTCCTAAAACAAAATACTTTACTTCTGGAAAAAAGTGGAAGATCTGGAAAGCAGGTCCAAAAATAATAATATTAGAATATATGGTGTGTCAGAGGAGGAGGAAGGTAGCAATATGGTTCAATTTCTAAATAGCTGGCTACCACAAACTTTAAACCTGCCAGATTAATCGTCTTTCGGAATAAAAAGAGCTCATAGGCCTCTGTCAAATATCACTTCAACAAACAGCTCACTGCCCTACGATGCATAACTGCTAATTTTTTATCTAGACAAGAAAGGATTTGTTCTTCAGAACTGCTTGGTTGAGTACTCCAATTAAAATAAATGGGAGAAGCATCAGATTTGGCAACGATTACACTTTTTCAGTGATGTCCAAGAGAAAAGCTTGCATTCCTCTAATTAAAAACTTAAAGAAGTCAGACATCAAGGCTTAGGTTATATTCCCTGCCAAAATAAAGACATTTCTTTCTGAAGGTCAAAGAAATTTCAACACACTAGATGAAGCCTTGGACTTTAGACACAGAAATAAACTTCTGAACAAACCTGAGGAAATGGATTGGTCTTTATCTAGTTTGAAAAGACAAGCAACTAAAAATGGTTAGCAAAGGACAAGAATAGTAAAAAGTTCAAAAAAATGTAATCTCTTCTCTCATTTTTTTAGTATCTTTCTTCTCTTCATATTTATTTGTGGGATCATGATCGTGAATACATTGCTTTAAAATCTCTAAGGAACACTACAACCCTAAGGTAAGGTAATAACTATGTTATTTTCTTAAACTTACATAACTAGTAACTTAGCTTATATTACAATGGTTTTAGAGTTGTAGTGAATTGGATTTCATTAGTTGATGTTCTGAAGAAGCCTAGCCATGTTTAAGGCGAAAGCGCTTGGTTGTTTAAGCTTTTTATTTGTCAATAAACAGGGTTCGCTTTTACTTTTTGGTTGCAGTCCTTTTTGAATAGCTGGATGTTCCTATATTTGTTTCTCCTGTAAAACAGTGGACACTCGAAATTACTTGTGTTTCCTAAATGACAATAACGTTTTTGAATCTTTTGCTTTCTTCTTTTCTCTTTTCTTATTTTAATATTTAAATGTGTAGAGTGTTTGATTTACATATGGAGCAAAGGGGTTAAATAGACTGTTAGTGCTTACTCTCTTCAAACTCTCGTAGTATGTGTTTAACTTGTTTTTTCCATAGCTCCAGTTTGCTCATTCTTTTTTTTTTTTTTAAATAACTAGACAGCCTGAAATAGCCGCAAGCTACTCTCTGGCTTTTACATCTTGTACTGGTTAAATTTCCAGCTAGAATGTTTCAATGTACCTATTTTGTGTGTTGATATCATTCACGAGCTATGAGTTGTATTGCCAAGACTCGCAATAGTACATAGCTGCAGTGGAAAGATCAGTTCAACCTTTAAACATACAGGAAATCCATTCGTTGGAATGATGAGACGGAAAGAGTTAAGAAGAACAGCTGTAGATTGGGAAAGTAAGCTCTGATCATCATTCAAAGCATAGTGGAGTATTTTTCTGTATATTATTTATATCTTATAGCTTTTTATCTTAACCTTGATCTTCTGATAACAGTGAACTATACACTAAATGGATTTATGTGGATTTGTAACTGCACTGGTGAGATTTACCATTTAGAGAAGCTTCAATGGACATTGAAGTAGGGATTCAAATGCCATTGTACAACTCAGCTTAAAGTTGTATATGTTGGGTCTGTATATTTAGTATTCAAACCAGTGCTAAAAGGGAAGCATGTTTTATCTCCAGTATCTTTAATGATTTTTTAGTTAGGAAAATACACTCGTCTGTAGTTTGCAAAAGAATGGTGATACAAAGTTGGGTCTGATCAAGACATACGTAGTAATCTAAGCATTGTTTTTTAATTTGCTAATTCTGTTCTAGGCTGTTTTCTGTGAAGCTAAACAAATGTTTCTACACATTACATATTTTTCAGAATCTTATAAACTGCCCTTTTACTTCACTTAATATAGGTGGTTTATCATAAGTGATGCAGTCAAGTGCTTGATGGTTTTATACTTGGCCAAAACATGTACTGTTCTAAGGAGGTCTCTGCAGTTGAAGCTTGCTTTTACAGCAAAATGTAGTAAACTCTGAATTGTTTATGTTAAGTCCAAACAAAACGAAAACTTCTGCAACAAACTTGCAACTAATGAATAAAAAACACAACACACAGTGGTAGATATAACACCCTCAGGTTTACTCCTCCTGGCACCTCGGCTATTTACCTTCATGGGATATTATACATCCAAAAAAATCACAGTTTTTATAGTATTCTAATTCAAATACATCATAAGCCCATCCCATTAATTAAACCTTAAACACATTCAACACCTAGTGAAATGCAAATCCAGCGTAATATACAAAACATGATAATTGAATGTTAGTTATAGAAACAAAATTCATTATATTTATTAAACATTAAATAAATACATATCTACTAATAAATATATATGTTAATCTATTAATTTCCACTTGATTCCCTTTATTCACAAACACTATTAAAATATCAAAGCAACATCTAAATGAGTGAAAAACATTACAGAACAAAGACTAAGAAAATTAATGAAATTGCATAGATACCTCTTGATTCATACCCCCCGGATACAGAGTTCTAAAATTAAAAATGAAGGTGGTTTCCAAAAAAATTTAACCTGGTTTGGACATTATTCCCAAATCCTGTGATATCAGCTAGAACACTAAAAAACAATGAAACACTGTCTCCCTCATGCACTGTCATAAAATGCTTAGCTACTGGACTTTCTTTTCCTATTCCTAATATCTGACAAATGCTCCAAAATTCGAATCCTAACTTTACGCTTTGTCTGCCCTATGTACTATCTGGTATTGGTACAACCACAACCCAATATATAAATGACACCACAAGTCTTGCAATTAAATCTACCCATAGTTTGATGTTTCCTATCATTAATAACTGTGTTAGATAAATTCCTAATCCTAGAACATAGATTGCAGCTGCCACAGGGGAAGGCCCCATACCTCTGGTTTGAATCACATAACTTAATGGATTTGTTTAATAATTCTCTCAAATTCTAAAACCTTTTGTAAGAGAAAGTGACCTTCTTTGGATAAACTGAATTAGAATACTATAAAAACTGTGATTTTTTTTGGATGTATAATATCCCATGAAGGCGAATAGCCGAAGTACCAGGAGTAAACCTGAGGGTGTTATATCTACCACTGTGTGTTGTGTTTTTTGTTTATGTTAAGTTTGGGGTGTAGTAGAGACCCTGTGTATGGGTTACATGGGAATTTTTTTTCTCTCTCTTCTCCACAGAAAGATATATACTATCAGTGCCAAGGTGATTTCACAGTGCCTGCTTTAATAGCTTTGTCATGTACAGTTTAAGACTACTGAATGTATGAAAGGCATGTATATCTGTATTAGGCAGATAAAGTTAACAAAAAACATTCAGAGTACTTTGAGAATTTTGGGTATTAAGGACTACAGTAACAGTGCCAAATTAATAAAACTACAAATAAGCATCAAGTTTTTATTGGATGCCCTTAACACTTAGCTTCACATTTTCAGTGCATCTAGGAGCTACATTGTATGTAGTCCTATTAAGCCTTCTACTCAAGTGGTGAGCCTCATGATGGAAAACCATAAAAACCAAGTAGAAATATACTGGAGGTCTTATCTTACGTCAAGAAAAGAGATATTGTCAAGATTTCCTAACTGGAACCTGAGAGATCTATTGTAACAATTTATAAACATATGCAAAATTTCTTAAATATGCAGGTGAAAGAGGATGGGTCAGGGTTAGTGTCAATGAAGTGCAAGCGTACACTACCATTAGTGCATTAACTGCATTTGACTTTATGACAGTTGCTTGAGTTCTTCCTCTGATAAATTTTAATACGCCTACAAATACTGGTTATTTGCATTCTTTCCTCATATAAAAATTGCTGTGAAAACATTGACTAGTTAAGTGATAATATAATAAGAACTGAATTTAGTTATGGTTAATACAGTTAGCATTTAAACAATGGTGTACATGTGTATGAGATCTACTGAGTGCTTTTGGGTTATTTTTGTTGAATGATTTTTTTCTCTAAAAACACATCTTATATTAACATTTCATTTACTGCCTCAATTACAAAGTTATGTCAAAACAATGACAGAGAGGAAAGAGAAAGAAGAGAAGGGGTAAAATAAACAAATATGCATATCATTTCTTTCACAATGGCCAAAGTGTATATAAGGCTGGTAAGGTTTAGTATACAATTTTGAATGTTTAATAGTATAAACACTATGACACATTGCCGAGTTTTAGACATATGTTTGCATGCGTCTTTCCATGTATATATTATTGTGTATAGGAGAGAGTATATACTTATTACATGGTTGTAGGCAGACCTATTTGTATATGTGACTGAGTTTGGCATATGAAGATACTGAGTAACTACATGCACACTGGAAACGCATAAGAATGATCATATCTGACTATATATGTGCACATGCATTACACATGTTAACTTAGAGCTTTACTTGAAATCACAACTTTTGCATACTTCCAATTACATGCTTAAAGTGAATTATCTCCTTATTTAAACATAAATACTAATGCTTTTGATATAAACTTGCAGGGTTCAAGTTCTATAACAGAATATCATTCTTCTCAGAACTGTTCTTTCAGCCTCATTACATGACCTGATGAGTCAGTTGGTAATTTAATATACGGTCTGATAAAAAAGTGGGTTTTGGTAACTGTTTGAGATGTCTAATGTATTCAGGAGTTTTAGTAAGTGTTTTTAAGTTAATATAATGGGACTAACAGCAGAAATGAAAATCTAGAAATTGAAATAATAAACAGTTATGATGATGTGAAGAAATTGGATACTGTCATTTGTACATGTCTGGATGAAGTTTTGTACATAATTTCAGTTTAACCTGTGTTTTATTATGCCAGCATGACGAGCTTTCTTCTTCTTTCGGCTTTTCCTGGTTAGGGGTCGCCAATTTAGAGTGTCCAATCCACCTACAGCATGTCCTTGGGATGTGGGAGGAAACTGGAAGAAACCCACGCGACCACAGGGAGGACATGCAGTCTCCGCACAGAAGGCACCCCAGCTGAGGATCGAACCGGAGAACTTCTTGCTGTTAGGCGGCAATGCTAAATGCTGCACCACCGTGGCTGCCCAATTCCTGGAATTGGCTCTAAAGTGGCAAAAAAATATTTATATATTATAACATTACATTCAAGAGTTTAAATTTTATTGGGTGGTGGCTAACTGCATTTTATCATCAAAAAGATACTTCCAAAGAGAGAAAGCCTAGATTACCTGCTATTGCCAAACAGGTAAATTATTTGATAGACTAAATGATTTTAAGGATGTATACGAAATAAAATTGTCAAATTCTCTCAGTTATACACACTACTCACACAGATTTAGTATCCAAGCAAACAAAGTTATGTACTCATCATAACGATCCATCTGTGTTGTCAATCTTCATTTATCCTTTACCTTTAGACTCATAGACTCATAGACTCATAGATTAGTACTAGGCTAACTGCCCTTGTGAGCCATTTTAAGCCTAGCCAATTATCCCTTGTGAGACTCAAACCCTGCACCTTGTGTTTGTAAGGCAAACACCTTAACCATTAGGCCACCCTCCCAACTCTGTTCCAACCCTCGGAACTGGCTCGGGTGTTACATGGCTCACACCAGCCAAAAACGCTAGAGCTAAGACTCTGCCGACAATACCCTTCTCCAGATTACCTCAAATCGAGTTGGCAGGTACACAAAAAGAGAAACAAATTTGTAAAGAGACCATGTCCAAGATCAAACCTGATATAATTGCCAGGCCAAGAGTCCGATCCACCAGAAAGTCCACAGGAGGGGGAAGGAGGGTGGGGCGTAAAGGATAAATGAAGATCGAGAACACAGACGGAACATTATGGTGGGTACATAATGTTTTTATCTGATGCTGTCAACCTTTCATTTATCCTTTACCTACGGGACAGAGTCCCCAGCTACTTTAGATTCTGGGTGGCCTTATGGAAGGATATTCCTGAGAGCCATAGAGCCAAAGGATGCTCTTCCCCTGGAGACCATATCCAGTTTGTAATGAGTAATAAGATAATGCTTGTATCTCAGAAATTCTTCTGGTAGAAGTAATGGCTATCAGAAAACTGTTTTCCATGAAAGAAACTTTAAGTGACAGGCAGCCGCCAGTTCAAAGGGAGGGAAGCACTAAAAACTGTAAATCAAGGACAGATCCCAAGCAGCTACAGGGTCTTTAAAAGGAGGTTTTAATTGCAAAGCCCCTTTCATAAACACTTTACATAATCAGTGTGAAATCAGTGAATGGACTTCGAAGCCAGTGTGAAAATAGGAAATAGCCATTTGTTGGACCTTAACAGGGGAAGCAGAAGCTCCTTGATCAAAAAGCATAGCTTGAAACTCCAAAATGTTTTCAACCGGCATACAAAGGGGGGTTAAGCCCATTATTGTACACCCAAACAGAAAATCTTTTCCACTTGCTTAGGTACAGTCTCCTGGTGGAAGGTCTATGAGAAGCTAGTAGAATTTTCTGGACAGGAGAAGATACATTTTTCTGCCTGGTGACTAGTGGAATTGGAGGAACCAAGTTGTAGGCTTGAAGTTCTGAAGATTTGGGTACACCAGTCCATGTGGATGAGACAAAAGATCTAGAACTGGGTCCAGAATCCATGGATGGTGAACTAGATGAGGCCACAGGAAAGGGGAACCAGACCTGTCTAAGCCAGAAGGGCGCAATGGGGATCACCTTGCTTCTCAACCTGCTGGCTTCCTTTAAGAAGAGGGGAAAGGCATAGAGAAGACACAGGGGCCAATCGTGAAGGACAGCATCTCTCGCGGACCCCCCCTCCCCCGAGGGGGAATTAGGGCAAAATACCTGCTGCACTTGTCATTTTGGGGTGATGCAAAGAGGTCACAGCAAGGCTGGCCCCGGCAACAGAAAATCTCCTTTGCCACTCTGGGATTGACAGACCACTCGTGAGGCAGGAGAATGCATCTTCTCAATCTGTCTATCACATTTGAGTTTCCCGAGAAGTGCGTTGCTATGAGAAAGTGGTTGGAGGATATCACCCATTACCACACACTATGAGAGCTTCCCAACACAGGTGATAAGATTTGATTCCTTCCTGTTTGTTGATGTACCGGACTACTGACATGTTGTCCGATTGAATTGCAATTGTTCCTAAAGGGAGGATAGACTGGAAGGCTTACAAAGTTAAGAGCACTGTCCTCAGTTCTAGAACACTGATATTTAGGTTGCCTCTATGGGGGACCAAGTGCCTTGGACTGTTCTTCCCAGATAATAACCCCCCCAACCCGTATGGGAAGCATCCAGCCTTGGGTTGCAGTGGTACAAAGGAGCAGCCTAAAAGAACGTCCTCAGATTCCATCCACTAGTATAGGTCCTTCTTGCGAAGATTGATTAGAATTGGGTACATCATTTGATGGGTTAGGATGGACCAGTGGGATGCTAGAAGCCATTGTAGTAGTCACATGTGAAATCTTGAAAGTGGAACTAAGGTGATGGTCACGGCCATGGAACCCAAAGCTAGAAGGACTAGAAGTGCAGGAGTCTTGTCATTGGAAAGAATAGCCTGTACCTGGGATTTTATTTTCTGTGAACTGTGAAGAGGAAGGGAAGCTACACAAGAGATGGTATTCAGGCGAGCACCAATGAACTCTAGATCCTCAGTGGGACTTGGATGGGGTTTTGAGTGATTCACAGTAATGCCCAGATGGGCGAACAGGTTTAGGATGAAATCTGTTGCCTGAAGCAGTAGATGCCTGGTGGGGGTGGTGATGAGTCAGCCATCTAGATAAGGAAATACCAGAATCTCTGCAGTCTCAAGTTAGCTGCTAGTGGTGCCAAACATTTGAACACCCTCGGGGCTGTGGTGAGGCCTTTCCATCTTTCTCACAACTGACTAGAGTTTCCTTGACTTTGGGGCCGAATAATGCAGATCCGTCAAAGGGGGGATTGATGAAGGAAGACTTAAAGGGCTCAGCAAACTCACAAAAGCACATCCAGACATGACACCTAATGGCAATGCCTGAACCCACTGCCCTGGTTGTCCCTTCAGCTGCATGAGCAATGAGCCTCATGGATGAGTTGGAAATATATTCTCCAGGGTGGCTAGCTGGGAGGCCACTTTATCCTGGACCTCCTCAGACACAGCTCCTGCTAGGATATCTGACTCCTTGATCAGATCCCACTGGAGCCTAGTGAAATGTGCCATAAAGTTCAAAGACCTTAACACAAAGGTTGACGAAGCACAGAACCACTTTCCCAATCTGTCCATCACCCTGTACTCTCGATTAGGGGGATGAACAGTGGAACTCTCTTCAGCTATATCCTTCTTGGTGGCCGCTTCCACCACCACACCATCTACTGCTAATCCTTTTACCCAATGCTGGTGGTCCTCTGGAGCAGATCGTATTTTGTCAGGTCTCTGGGGAATTAGCTCTATGGAATCAGAAGCCTTCCAAGCCCGCTGTGCAGTCAATTTAATAAGATCATCAGTGGAGGGGTCACCCACTAAGTGGACGGGTGAGCACCAAAAGTCTGCAAGTACAATGACTCCTTTGGACTTCCAGTTACCCCTCAGTTTTAGAATTTCTGGAATGTCTCTGAAGGAGACATCTTCCAGGGGTGACCAAGAGGACTCTTCCTCATCATCAAAGTCTGTCTCTTCTGTGACTGATTCCTCGGGGGAATGTAAGTGTTTCCTTTTACACATCATCTTCGTGAGTGACTCCTCAGTGGGAATTTCTGAGGAGAACTCAGAAAAAGAGGGGCCCTGTGCAGGGGTATCTTGCAGGTTTGGTGCACACTGTCTGGACGTGGATGTTGATGGAAGCTCTGGGCAAGAAGCAGTCTTGGGATAAAACTCCGATACAGAAGGGCCCAGCTGAGAGCCTGCAGAGGCCAATGCCCTCTCCATAACATGAAAAGGCCTCACTGAAGAGGGATGGGAGCCCGAACCAAGAAAGACAACCTTGGAACCAAGGTCACAACCCACCCCAATAGAGCCACCTCCAAAGTAGGAGCTGAGGAAAAGACCATGTCTGCTGAGGTTCCAAGAGTTAAGGATGACTCTGAATAAAAAATTGGAGCTGATCTGAAACACTCTGTCCCAACAGTAGAGCTACAGTCCCAGGAGTCCATAAGTTCTGAAGGAACCAAGGAAGTCAAGGCACATCCTGGAACTGAAGGGGAAAAGGTTGTCAGCACTAGAGCAGCAGGAACCAGGGAGATCGGAGTCGGGGTTTTAAGCCCTCAGAGGAGGTTAGAGGAGGAAGATTTGGTGAAGATGGTGATCTTTCAAGGAAAGGGCTAGGGAGTTGTCCCACAGAGGGCTGAATACAGGGAGAATAACTTGTCCTGGATGTGTAAGTTATGCTAGATTTCAGCGCTGACAGAGGTTCCAGAGTCTGTGTAAGCGCAGATGGAGATGTCAGTACCAAAGATGGTACTGAGATTTGTGACTCTGTGGAAGGTGCAGAGGATGTTGTCAGTTCTGAAAGTTTGCGAACCTTAGTCTTCAGCTCCATGGAAGCAGTAGGAGTGGAAGCCTTATACTTTTTACCCACTGGAACCAAAGGAGACATGGGTACTGAGTGGCCCTTTTGGTTCCAGAATACTTTTTTGAGGGGGATGAATCTGTCTTGGATAAGGCTTACTCAAAAGAGGACTTAATCAGTCCTTTGAGGATTAATTTATTTTTCTGTTCAGTCAAAGCCTGGGTACTGAAAGCCTGGCAGACAGTACAGCCTTGGGAAAGATGAGCTGGGCCTAAACAATAGACACAGGATGAATGCCCATCGTAATTGGGCATCTTCCGACCGGAATGCTTAAAACCAGTAGTGCCTTTTGGTTTCTTGGCCATGTTGACAGGTCACCCAACAAAAAAGAGGTCTCAACAGATATATATATATATATATATATATATATATATATATATGCATACACACACAGACACACACACCGGAAAGGAAACCACCAACAATGGAAGGAGGCAGAAAGAGAGGCAAAGATACTAACAATGGTATGGAAAAATTACCAACTGGTAAGAAAACAAGCTCATTCGACAGAAAAGTGGGTAGAAAGGATAACGTACATATACACACACTAATATAAGAAAGAAATATACAATAAAATTTTACTTAGCTGCAAGAGAAAATGGCTGATGCGCCTTTCCGACAAAAGCAGCAAACGAAATCTGAGGTAATATGGAGAGGTGTATTGTGGGTAGAGTCTTAGCTCGAGTTTTTTTGGCTGGTGCAAGCTATGTAACAGCCGAGCTGTTTCTGAGGGTCAGAACAGAGTCCCAAAGGTAAAGAATAAATGAAGACTGACGACATTAGAGATAAAGTTTTCATGTCTAATAGTTTATATTTTAAAAATGAAGATTTTGGGAGGGTGGCTTAATGGTTAAGGTGTTTGCCTTACAAACACAAGGTACAGGGTTTGTGTCTCACAAGGGATAATTGGGCTAGGCTTAAAAAAATGGCTCACAAGGGCAGTTAGCCTAGTACTAATCTATGAACCTATGAACATATGTACTGATAATTGTGTGCCCCTTGTCTGATCATAATGCCTTCCTTTTAACTTTAAAGTCTAATGATATGGTTTACTGGTAAAGAATTCCAGTTTATATTATAAAAATAATGAAGTTATGCTCTTACCATAATGCTCCATCTGTGTTGTTCATCTTCACTCATTCATTCATTACTGATGGGTGTCCGTTCCATCCTCAGAACAAAGTCGGCCTTATAACAAGCTCGTGCCAGCCAAAAAAACTCTCGAGCTAAGCTTTACCCATACTGCCACTCTCTCTGTTACCACAGATCGAGTTTGCCCGTAATAAAGAAAGCAGAGACTTTTTCTGAGCAGATCCCCTAAAGTGGGATTTGGACCAAATCTGAACCTCCAGGAGACCCATGGAGGGGGAAGGCGGGTGGGACGTAATGAATGTATGAAGATGAACAACACAGACGGAACATTATGGTAAGAACATAACTTCTTTATCTGATGTTGTTAACCTTCATTCATTCCTTACTGATGGGACAGAGTCCTGTCTTAGGAGGCCCTATGGAAGGATGCTCCTGAGTACCACTGAACCAAAGGATGCTCTCCCCCTGGAGACCAAATCCAATTTGTAATGAGTGATAAAGGTGAGGGGTAGCCCAGGCTGCAGCTGCACAGATATCATCCATTGAAGCTCTTGAATAAAAAGCAACAGAAGTCGCCACTGATCTGGTTGAGCGTGCTTTGACCTTGCTCGGTGGAGGAATTTTATTATATTGGTAGATAAAGCATATACAATTTCTCAACCACTTGGATAAAGTTACCTTAGAAATAGTGTTTCCCAAATTTGGTCCCAAATAGGAGACAAATAACTGGTCATATTTACTTACTGATTTAGTTATGTCTAGATAAAATCGTAAATGTCTATGTATATCCAGTAAATGAAGACAGTATTATCCTTTATTTGAGAAGTCTGGAAAAAAAGACTGGCAGGTCAATTGTCTGAATAATAGTCAATTCCGAAATAACTTTGGGCAGAAAAGAAAGGTTAGTTCGGAGTGATACTCTATCCTAATGAAAGACCATGTAAGGGCGTTTTATGTACAAGGCCTGAAGTTCGGATATGCGTATTGCTGAGGTGATGGTCACTAAAATTGGGGATTTCCAGGATAAAAACTTTAGATCGCAAGTGGCAGCAGGTTCGGAAGGTGATCGTGTCAGGGAATGCAGTACTAGTGTTAAACTCCAAGGTTCGATTGATTCTTTGAAGGGTGGTCTGATGTGCGAGACCCCTTTCAAAAAGGTTTTACAGAGATGATGGGAAATTAAGGATGAGTCTTGGAATCCATTGTGGAAGTTTGAGATAGCAGCCAAATGTAGTCGAACAGTGGTGGCTGCCACACCTGAATGAAGGCTTGACAAATAATCAAATACTGCACTAACTGGAGCTGAGCAAGGGTCTAGTTCTTTCTGTCGGGACCAAATAAGGAATCTCTTCCACTTGCTAAGATAGGTTTTCCTGGTGGATGGTTTGTGTGAAGCCAGAAGAATGTTACATACAGCAGAGGTAAGGTTATTCTGCCTGGCAAGTACTGGAAGTGGAGAAACTAAGCTGTCAGCTTGTGACTGGATATGCTTGGATGTATCAACCCCTGGCGGGTGCGACAGTAATTCCGGAGTTGGATCCAGAATCCATGGTTGCTATACTAGGCGAGGCCAAAGGAAGGGGAAACAAAGTTATCGGTGCCAGTAGGGTGCAATGAGGATTATTCTGCTTCTCAACTGAAGGGCCTTCATTAGAAATTGTGGGATCAGGGGAAGGGGAGGGAAAGCATACTGAAGTCCCGTGGGCCAACCATGTATTAAAGCGTCTCTCGGGGACTCCCCCTATGGGGGAATTAGGGCAAAGTAGCTGCTGCATTTCTGATTTGCTGGAGAGGCAAATAGGTTGCAGCAAGGCTGGCCCCAGCGGCTGAAGATCTTCACTGCTATGGCTGAATTGAGGAACCACTAGTGAGTCAGGAGGATACATCTACTCAATTTGTCTACAATCACGTTGGAATTCCCGGGAATGTGCATTGCTATCAGAAAGCGGATGGAAGCTGTCAGCCATTGCCAAATTCTCATGGCCCCTCGACACAATGGGTAGGATTTGGTTCCCCCTTGTTTGCTGATATACCAGACCACCGACTGTCAGACTGGATAGCAATTGTCCCTGATGGGAGGGCAGATTGAAAGGCTTGCAATGCTAGAAGCACCGCCCTCAGTTCTAGAACACTGATATGCAGATTGACCTCCAGAGGGGACCAAGTGCCTTGGACTGTCTTTCCCTGGAAGTGCCCCCCACCCTATCAGGGAAGTGTCCGTGGTCACTATGGCCTTGGGCTGAGATGGGGAGAAAGGGCGATTCCATAGGTCTTTTTCTGGCTTCATCCACCAAGTTAAATTTTGTTTGCATCAGTCTGTTATGTGGCTCTGAAAAGACATAGGGTGATTCGAAGGGGACCACTGTGTTAGTAGGAGCCATTGAAGAAGTCTCATATGTAGTCTTGCCAGGGGAACTATTGTAATTGATGCTGCCACTGATCCTAGAAGTTGAAGGACACTCCGAGCTGGATCTTTGTCTTGAGAGAGCATCACCCAGAGTTGGGACCTCAGTCTTTCTAATCTGTGATCCGGAAGGGAGACTAGGCAAGACTGAGTATTGAAAGTTGCTCCTATGAAGTCCAGGGCTTGAGAAGGAGTCAATTTGCATTTCTCCCTTTTTATTGAGATTCCTAGGTATTTTGCTAGTTTTAGAGTGTGATGTAAAGCTGTAATCAGTAGATGCTTGGTGGGGACGGTAAGGAGCCAGTTGTCCAAGTACAGAAATACTCGGAATCCTTGCAGTCTCAAGTGAGCTGTTACCACTGCCATGCATTTGGTGAAAACTCCTGGGGTCATAGAGAGTCCAAAGGGCAGCACCCGGAATTGGTAATGACTGGCTCCCAGCCGGAAGTGAAGAAATCTTCTGGAACATTTGTCCATTTTTATGTGGTAATACATATCCTGAATATCTATTGAGCACATCCAATTGTCTTTCCCCAGGAAGGGTAGGACAGACTGAAACATGACCATCCGGACTTTTGTTTGGTTGACAAATTTGTTCAGAATGCTGAGATCCACGATAGGTCTCCAGTCCCGTCTTTTTTGACCCTAAAAGGAACCTTGAGTAAAATCCGGATCCTATTTGGTCTGGTGGGACTGTTTGGATGACTCTTTTTTGAAACAGCTTTTGTATTTCTTGAGCTGCTGCTTCCCCTTGACTGGGTGGAACATCAGGAATGTGCCTTAACGGCTTTAGGCAAATACTGAAGGATATTTGGTAACCTCTGGCGATTATATTCTGCACCAAAGAATTTTTGGCTGTTTGCCAGGCAGGGTGGTGCAGAGAGAAACGTCCCCCACTTGCTTCCAGAAGAAAGCAATCCGGCCACTCTTCAGAAGCGCTGGTAGGGTTGTCCAGAAAAAGAATCGCTGGACACCTGGTTACGCGGCCCCCCTCTGCCTCTGTAGGGGCGTCTTCCAGATGAGTTACCCCCTCTGCTCTGGGGGTAAACTCACCACGTGTGTCACAGAAAGGACCCTGGGATTTCTTGTGCCACATCTTTCCACTCCTCTGATTCCTAGAGTAGGATTGTTAGGGGGGTGGAAAAACGTACACCCACGGCAGACAGGGTCTTTCCATTTTCACACCTGGCTAGTGTGTCTTTCACTTTCGGGCCAAAGAGGGAAGAAGCTTCCATTGGAGTGTTAAGAAAGGAGGACTTAAAAGGGTTCGTAAAGTCACAAAGGCACATCCAGGCGTGACCTCACATGACAAAGGAAAGTTGTGTAAAATCTTACCATAACCATAGATGTCCTTCTCTTCCATGCTGCAGTATTCACTAGTGGGTTTACCCCTTCTTCCCATCAGCTTGTACAGCCAGGTTTCCAAAGCTTTTCCAGTCCTATTGGTGCATCGGACATCTGACGTGTTGGCAGGTACGTGGGCCATAAAAGTGACGTCTGCACGCACCAGTCCTCAGAACCAAGAAGCCGCAGAGAAGGACAGTCCTGACGGCATAGCCTATATAGGAGCTGAGGAAAGCAAGTGCAAGGAGAACAGGGGGATGGAGGGAGGGAAGGAATACTGCAACTTGGAAGAGAAGGACATCTATAGTTATGGTAAGATTTTACATAACTTTCTTACGTCTTTCTACTCCAATGTTGCAGTATTCACTAGTGTGGGAGTACAAAAGCTCACTGCTGGCTGGGTGATGGTCTGGATGAGGACTCCAGGAACCCATGCAGGATAGCCCTGGCAAATCCTGCTCTGGTCCTGGAGATGTGGTCCAACTTATAGTGTCTGTTGAAGTGTGCACAGAGGACTAGGTAGCTGCTTCCAGACTGGAGTTAGTATCTAGACCTTTAAAGAAGCCCCCCCCCCCCCCCCCCGCTCTGGTCCTGGAGATGTGGTCCAACTTATAGTGTCTGTTGAAGTGTGCACAGAGGACTAGGTAGCTGCTTCCAGACTGGAGTTAGTATCTAGACCTTTAAAGAAGCCCCCCCCCGAGGAAGCCATGGCCCTTGTGGAATGGGCTCTGACGTTGCCCATCACTGTTTTTCCATGGTGTGAGTAAAAAAAAGAGATGGCCTTAGCAATCCAAGAGGAAATGGTTTGTTTCCCCACTGCTTTCCCCAGAGACCTGGGGTGGAAGGAGACAAACAGCTAGTCTGATCTGCATATAGGCTTGGTCTTATGTAGGCAGAAACGAAGTTGCCGGTGTACATCTAGGTAGTGAAGGACTCTCTCTCTCTCACTGTGTCCCTGAGGGTTTGGAAAGAAGGTAGACAGGTGAATATAGCCTGATTTAGGGAGAGGCCATTGACCACTTTGGGAATGAAGGAGGGATTAATCCTGAGGGTGACCCTGTCCATATGGATGGATGGGGTAGCCATAATGGCTTGGAGCTCTGAGACCCTCCTGGCTGAAGTCAAAGCTACACGCAGAACCATTTTCCAAGTGTAAAATTTCAAGTCAGCCTTGCCAGCTGGTTCAAAGGGTGGTAGAGTGAGTTTTTCCAGCACATAGTTAAGAACCCAGGGAGGAGGAATTGGTTTTCTGGGGGGGTCTTACACCCTTTAGGAACAGCTTGGCTGGAAGTCTGGAAGCTAGTGGAAGCTCCACAGGCAGGCAGGCAGAAATAGCAGAGCATAAGACAAGTCTGTCTTCAGCAGTTCGCACAGGTAAGACAGAAAGAGAGGCAGATCACTGTCCAGCGGCTTTACCTGTCTTTTGTGACACCAGATAGAACACCTTTTCCATTTTCAGAGATATGATTTCCTTGTGTTTGATTTCCTAGCCTCCTGCAGAAATGAGAGCACATCCCAGCATATGCCTATAGGACTCACTCTCATACAATTAAAACACACACATATAGAACCATCAAGGAACCTTGCCCACTTTGATCCAAATAAGTTTATAAGTATCCTAAACTGCCAAAACTGGAACCCATTAAAAATACTACCCTTAGACCAAGCCATTGACTATTTTAACAAACTTTCTTCTTCTTTTGGCTGCTCCCATTAGGGGTCGCCACAGCAGACCATCTGTTTCCATTTCTTCCTGTTTAACAAACTCTTTCTAGATACTCTAAACAGCCTAGCTCCAATGTGTACAAAAAGGACCAACACTAACCATGCCCCATGGTTAAAACAAACTAAACAAAATATCATTCTCAGAAACAAAGCATGAAAAACATGGCTGAAAGATAGAACAAAACAAAACAAACTTTACTACAAACAACTCTGTAATAAAGCAAAAAAGCTAGTGAATCAGGACAGAAAGGATTACTTTTCCACTAAACTATCTACCTCACACTTTAATCCCAAACATGTTTGGAAAATCTGTCTCTCTTCTAAACCCAGGCACAATCCAACACCCATCCCCAGCACCAGAAAAAAACACCTCAACAAATTTCTCAAGATTTTAATACCCATTTCATTTCCACTATTCAAAGATTGCCCATCCACCTCTAACTCACACCCTTCCCAACCTACTGAACACATCTCCCCTCCCCTATAGAGTATATTCATTTTCAAACAGCCAGCTCTTTCACTATCCAACCTGTACCCACCTCCCTAATCCTGAAACTCTTAAAACAACTCAAACCTTGCTCACTATCTGCAGATAAACTTCCCCCAGAATACCTGCAACTAACTGCTACTGCAATAGCCTATCCAGTCTCAATCCTTATAAACCGTTCTCTCTCTGAATCCTATGTCCCTCTTCCATGGAAAAAATCTATCTTTACCCCACTACATAAAGGAGGAAACTCCCATGATCTTTGTAACTACCGCCCTATCTCTATACTCTCCCCTCTATCAAGTATCTTGGGAAAATGAGTTCACTCACAACTACTTAACCACCTCTCTTGTAATGCTCTTCTGTCCCCCACCCAACACTGTTTTCGGCCAGGCCATAGCACTATCACTGCCCTTCTCTTCTTCACTGACACCATCAACAAAGCCTTAGATACAGGGCATCCTACCTCTGTAATCCTACCGGACCTATCTAAGGCATTCAATACAGTCTCACATACTAAGGTATAAAGTCAACTATCAAAACTAGGCTGCTCCCCAAGATCCCTAAACTGGTTTTCATCTTTACCTACAGAACAGTGAACAATCAGTAAGATGGCTAAATGTACAATCTGAATACCAACCCAACAATATAGGAGTACCACAGGGATCCAGTTTAGGTCCACTAATGTTTAAAATTTGTATCAATGACCTGCACAAAGTCCCGCAAACCCAGAATCGCATCCAATATGCGGACGATTCATCTGATATTAACCTGCAAAAATTTCTCAGATCTCCTCACAGTCACACAACAGGCCTTTACTTCTATTGAATCATGGCTAATTAATGCAAAAAACAATGTAGACCAGCAGACAATGGTATACTGATAAATAATATTCTTTATTATGCCATAAGGCACATAAAAAAGGCAAAAAACCTACAGTTCAAAATCCAAACCGGTTTCGGCTTATAAATCAAGCCTTCATCAGTGAAGAACAAAAAGCATTAATGCACAACTCATGCTAAACCCCAAAAAGAACAAACTTTTACTACTTTCTTCAAAATCAGCTAACACTGACTTCAAAATCCTTGCTCAAGATGGCACAGAACTAGAAAACAAAGCCAGACTACTAGACATAACAATAGATAAACTCACTTATGAACCACAAATCCTGAATGTAATAAAGAAAACCCATTTCAAACTAGGCAAACTAAATCGCCATAAGCTCTTCCCGGATAAATATAACAAAATAAAACTAGCTAATACCCTACTCATCCCTTCCCTCCTATATGGGTAGTGCCATTTTTACCAATCTTCACTCAACCCTTAGTAATAAACTACAATCTTGCTACAATAAAATAGCCAAATTCGCCTCCGAAAAACCATACCATTCTCATCACTGCCTAGCAATCACAGAACTAAAATGGCTAGAATTCTCCCACCATCTAAAATATACCCAACTAACCTTACCCCACAAACTTATCAGTAAACCTAATGCATGCCCAGCTCTCAAAGCAATCCTACAAAAACATACCCCTACTAGAACACTAAGATCCTCCTGTACACCCTAGCTCACAGTAATAAAACCCAACAAAAGAGCCGGTCAATGCCTGTTCTCCCACTCCATAGTCAAACTTTGGAACAGCATACCATCTTTAATAACCCAAACTGACCACCCAAAAACCTTTACAATAGCTCTAAAAACACATTATCTAAATAATCCATCCTGCAGCTGCCTCAGAAACAAACCTGCTTAAAAAGAATAATAAATTAATTAATTAAATTTAAAAAAAGCACATTTACCATTCATTGGGTTATCTATGTAAACCCAGTCTTTCATAATAACCATTGGATAATTACCTCCATACAGTATACGATATTCTTAGCATAGATAGTACAGTATCAAGCCCCATGTTTCTCCAATGTTGAATAAAGTAAACTCCTGCGAATTTGCTACTTGAAATGTGCTTTTTCTCTTTCATCTTGTGAAGACTTCTGTAAATCTTGTAAATTGTATCTAGACTTCTGTAAATCCTGTAAATAGTATTGTAGACATACAGTTCTTTTCTCTGAATTACTGACTTTTTTAACATGTAACACTTTTAAAGCCTATGTCAAACCTGTTATCACTGTAATGTATTGTGGAGCTTTTCTCCCTGGGCCTCCACTGAAAATGGGTTTCTGACCAGTGGACTTTCCCGGTCAACAAATGTTAGTTAATAATTAAATAAATAAATACAGGTGTCTGAAGGGAATCAGAATCCTATCAGCCATAAGGAGAGGTGCAGGGATCTCCACTGCGCGTGAAACTGTGCCCCTTGGTGCCGTGTGAATAGATCCACTGAGGGGGGTAACTTGTGGTGATTGCCCTTGGATAGATGAAGTAGAGGGAACCAGTGCTGCCTTGGCCATAGGGGATTACCAACAAGATTTTTGGTGAAATCTGCTGAATTTTCAGTAGGACTTTCTGGATTAGAGGGAAGTGGGGGAAGGCATACAGGAATCTCCCCTTCCAGGACATTAGGAAGCCATCTGTTTGTAGAGCCCTCGGGTGGTGAGTTCTGGAGCAATAGCTCTGAAGTTGCCTGTTTGTGGAGGAGGCAAACAGGTCTATCTGTGGAATACCCCAATTGTGCATCAGATCTAGGAATAGCTCCCTTGACAGCATCCAATAGTGACTGTCTGAGGAGGTTCTGCTTAAGGAGTCTGCCTGACAATTGTGTTGGGACAGGATGTAGGTTGCCTGGAGGAAAATCCCCTGGGAGACAGCCAGATCCCATACTTGGCTAGCCTGCAGAGGAGGTATGACTTCGTCCCTCCTTGCTTGTTCAGGTACCACATCACTGTGGTGTTGTCTGTGAAGATCTTCAAAATGCCCTGAGGAAAGGTTGAAAGGCCTGCAGGGCAAGTAGTATGGCTGACATTTCTTTGATGTTGATATGCCATTGTTTATGTTTGTGTCCAATGTTGCCCCCCCCAGGCCAGATTTGACTCATTTGTGTGCATGATCTGAGAAGGGGAGAGCAATTGTAAGGGAAGGC